>NW_025422815.1:0-209679 GCF_020497125.1 Mauremys mutica
AGATTAGTTGTTTTAGTGTTAGTTTGGATAGCAGTACTCACTTTTTATAATTTTTTGTTTTAATTGTTGGACTTGTACTTAGCACCATTGATCTTCGATACCGGGACATACCTAAGTCCCTGGGCTTTATGCACTGTTCTGGTTGTAATAAATCTGTGCCAGTCAGTTACCTTCACTTCCATTGTTTGAAGTGTTTGGGTGAGGGCACATTTGAGATAGGTGTCCAATTTGCAGGGGATTCAAGACTAGGACCAAAAAATTTAGAGAGGTGAGCCTTCATCATATACGGATGGAAGCTACCTTGTGGCTTCCCTTGGACCTAGCTGCTCAGTGTCCAGACCCATGGGCTCTGCTCCATGATGGAGCATGTCTGTGAACATTGCTGTTTCCCCATGTCTGAGGGATTCAGAAAGGAGGCATCATTCTTCCTTCACAGTACCGTACAAAAGAGAGAAAAACCAGATGATCCACTTGCTTTGAAGTCAAAGCGATCTTCCTTGTCAACAAGTCTTGATCCCCAGTGGGTCCTTCCATGAATAAGTCATGTACAGGAGTAAGGGGCCCAACTCTAGCTAGGCGCTCCCCAGTACCACATACTTTCTCAGCTACTCAGATAAAGTAGTTCTCTCCAGCACTGTCCTCAGTACCGTTGAGACTGACTCCTTTGCCAGGGCTGTCTATGACATCATCACTCCAGCATGTGGCATGTGGCGCTCTTGATACTGACAACGCTGGAAGCATATGCAGCAGCTAAAGACTTACTTTGCCTTTTAGTCCCAGACTCCCTGATTATACAGGAGGTCGAGTTATCCGTTCCAGCTACTTCTTCAAAAACTCTAGTACTGTCTACATCTTTCCTGCTGTACCACTTGACTCCGGCTTTAGTGCAGCAAATGTCAGTACCAACAATGAGCAAGACCTATGTGCAGCTGCAACCTAATTGTTTGGTACCCGCCCTGGATAAGCCTCCGATGCTTCTCCCTGTATCCACCACATCTGATTACAGATCTCACTGCACCTCCATAACCCTCTGACTATTCCTTCTCTTCTTTGGAGTCAGAGTTGGGATCGTACACAACCCAGTCCTATTATAGGAGGTCTCATAATTCACCATCCCCCTCGTGGAGATCTAGATCTCGGTACCAACGCTCTCTTGGGAGCAAGTCTAGAGACAAGGGCCCATAGGATATTTTTAACTGGGGTCCAGTCCTTATCAGTGGACATTCTGGAACCCATGTGGGGCATGTCACCAGCTTCCCATGTTTCCCTGGTACCTCGCTTGGCTAAGTTACCGCTGAGAAAAGGAGGGATGCCGATTGAGTTCCAGAGCTCTTATGGCCAGATCCAGGCCCAGCTGACTGAGCCTCATTGTACCCACCTGTTCAGGACATTCCTACGAAGCACCCCTGAATTCATCTTCATCCTCTCTGGAACATACTGTAAAGGGGTGAGCTACCCTTATGCGACTTGTCATGGCCAAATGTGGCCCTGTCTCCTCAGAGAATATCCTTCTGGATTACATCCTGTATCTTCTTATGCTGTGACACTGCTAAGGTTTCCTCCAACGGAGAGAGCTTCAGAACATTCTACAAGAACACAAGCATTTTGGGTCAGGTGCCTATCAGAGATGTTTTCAGGGCTGTAACCTGGTCATTGGTACTTTCACTAACAATGTGCTATCTCCCAAGCCTCAAGAGATGATGCCAGATTTGGGAGAGCTGTCTTGCAGTCCTTGTTCAGGTAGATTATGAAACCTTCCACCTTGTCAAACTGCTTGGGAGCCACCTGAAGTGAAATGGACACGTGCAGCACATCTCACAGAACAACAGTTACAGCACAGGTTTTTTCTGTCTTCTCAGCCAATGCAAACAGAAGAGGTAATGACAAAAATTCAAACAGAATGTGTAGGAAAGTTAGATCACCCTTCTGCTAGGTAACTAAACTAAAGTGTGCAAAGACTTATACACTGGGTCAACTCATGTACTTAAAGTTCAGTTTGTGACTGAGACTTTGTAGGATCAGAACGCTAGGTCAGGATTCAAGTATAACTCCAGTCGTCCATATAATAAACCAGTTATCACATATACTGTAAAAAATTCAGACCTAACACAGCTCTAATGTGATGACCACCAAATGAAGATGCCCAATCCAGCCAAGGCAAGGACAGTGGGAGGAGATTTGTTTTTACAAGGCGAAGGGGAAACAGCAGGGTCTAAAGTAAATAAGTAATGATTTATTCTGATATTTTACAATAAAACGATCCCTCTGGTTAATCAGACAACCCGCCTGGCTTTGCTATGCTCCACGCACGAACACCACTCGGGCTGCGCGCTGGGGACCCCACGCTAATAAAACCAAGCGGGGCCTCCCCAGGCTATTGCATGGACTCGAGGTCCGAGCCCACTGCGCCCCTCCCCTTCAACCAGCAGAGTCACAGCCAGCCAGACCCCGCTCCGCTCTCGCGCGTGGGGACTCGCGAGCTGAGGGGCGCGGGGTGCGCGTGGGCTGGGGAAAGCAGTGCACGAGCTACGGGCTCCCTCCCGGGGCTGGCCCCAGGAAAGGCTCCCGCTCCCGCAGCCGCTAAAGTTCAATCAAACTCTGCCGCGCCCCCTGCGGAGCCCGCCCCCTCCCCCCGGCCGGGTGGCTCTCCGCCGTGCGGCGGGCAGGGGCTCACTCTGCGGGCGCGCCGCTCCTGTCGCCTGTTCCCCGGCGGGGTGCGGGTGCTGCAGCGGTCCTCCCGCCACCCCCAGCCTCCGCTCAGCCCTCGCCCCGGCCCGGCTGGCTGCTGCGGGACATGAGCCTCTCCTCGGCGCCGGCTCCTTTCGCCTTCGCTTTCCTGCTGTTCCTGGCCGCGGGGCACTCGGTCCCCAGGAGACAGGTGAGTCCGTCCGCGCTGCGGGCAAGGCGCCCCCACCGGCTGGGGCAGGGTGCGCGGGGGCTCTCGGCGCTCACACGCCGCCCCCCCCCCCGCCCCGGTATTCGGGGACCCAGCTCCTGAGGGAGTCGCTTACTTACAGTTTCTTCCCAGTTCCTCTTGTGGTCCCGGTCTCAGAGCGGCGACTTGCTGGGGGGCGGGGGGGGGGGGGATGTGGTGTGTCAGTGGGAACGGGCTGGTGGGGGGCTCTGCCTTCAGTCCGATCCCTTTGCTAAACTACCTGAGAGTACACAAGGAGTCAATGGTCCTGCCCTGCATATGGCACCCGATCCCAGCCCAGGGCTGGCCCCAGACCAAATGGTGCCCCCCCCCATTTGTTAAACTTTTAAATACCTTATTTGTATTGCATTTGTAGCCCATTTCATGGCTTTGATGCATGATTTACATGCATGATTTATCCCTTGTCATATAAGATGATACATTTCCTTTTTGTCGCTAACAACAAAAACAGCACCCTGAGCCCAGTGCCCCCAAGCACAGCACCCCAGATGGTCGCCTGCCCCTAAATCCAACCCTGTCCTAGCTGCTTGGTGCACCCTTGGCTCAGGAGAAACCACAGCCAAGCTACTTAATTTCCTTCAGCTGTTGGATGGCAAGGAAACCTGACCCCTCTGCTTCTTAGCTCAATTCTGTCTTATTTACCACTCCCTTGGTTTGTCCAGAGCTGCCTTTCCATCAAGTTTTGTACATTCTTCCTTGTGACTGTGTGCATTGGGCTCAGTGTCCGCAGACCTAAGCGTGGCTACTAAGGAATGACTGGGAGGAAGAGAAGGAATATTCTACTCTGTTATCGAGTGGAGGAAAACTTTTAGCGGTCTCGTGGAGATTGTATAGCAAAACGGAGTTGAAACAATTAAATTAATTGTAATTTGCACCTCTAGTTATTTTGGTGCTAGTCTCTGTGTGAACACTCTTATTTCAGATTAAGAATGCCAGCCCTATTCCAGTGTAATTTAAGTAGGTAACAAAATTGATTTAAATTATATTTAGGCTTGAAAAGATAAGATTATCATCTATGGTGTTCTAGCCATGTTGGTCCCAGGATATTAGGGTTAGTCTACACTGGCACAGCAGAGCTTTAACATGGCTTGGGTAGTTGTGGCAGAGCTCTAAAAAAAATCACCTCCATGAGGGGCATAGCTCCCAGCGTGGGTGCACTGTCTACACTGGTGCTTTACAGCGCTAAATCTTGCTGCGCTCAGGGGGGTGTTTTTTCACCCCCCTGAGCGAGAAAGTTGTGGTGCTGTAAAGTGCCAATGTAGACAAGCCCTTAGAGAGACAAAGGTGGATGAGGTAATATCTTACTGGACCAACTTCTGTTCATGAGAGAAACAAACTTTCTAAATGCCCCAATAGCAACTATGTAGGGTGAAACCAGACAATCACTATGGTCTCGAATGAACTCACACAGGAAAATGATAAGACAAAAACACCTTATCACCTGTGGGTGAACACTCTTCACAAAGTGTTCACTGTATATCTGACTATCAGTCCTCATCCTCAAAGAAAATCTGCGCAGCACTTTCAAAAGACAAACCTGGGAGTTTACATTCTTACTTTGCTAGACGCTAAAAATCATGGACTGAATAGAGAGACTAGATTTATGGCTTATTACAACAATCTGTAACCCTCTAGAAATGCCTCCCAGTTGCTCCCCTCCCCCCACTTCTTTTCCTCCCTAGGACTGGAGGGGTGTTAACAGACCACTTCATTTTGAATGGTGCCTTGTAATATGTGTTAGCCTAACTCAAAGCTTAGGTCATTATGTCTACACTACGGACCTTACAACAGCACAGCTGTGCCATTGTAAGGTCTCCCATGTAGCTGCTCTTTGCTGGCAGGAGAGAGCTCTTCTGCCAGCATAATTAAACCACCCCCAACGAGTGGCATTAGCTATGTCAGCAGGACAGCCTCTCCTACCAACATAGTGTTGTCCACAGACACCAGCACTTTTGTTGGTGAAATCTATGTCGGTCAGGGGATGTTTTTTTTCACACTCCTGACAGACAAAAGTTTTACTGTAAAGTGCTTGTGTAGACAAAGACTGAGGCTTGTCTACACTGAAGGGTTTGGAAAATGCAAGTAGGAAGCTTTCCCTAATGGTGGCATTGTGGCGCTGGGCCTGTGATATTTTTTTTCTTTTTAAAAAAGTGTAGCCATTATGTTAGAGACCTGACAATTTCACCTGATGCAAAGCTTTCTTCCTGAGTCTTCAGTCAAATTACTCTAGCTTATCTTCTGGCATCAGCAAAGTGAAGTGAGCGAAGTTCTGTTTAGTTTTGCTGCTCATGTTTAGAATGCTATGTGCAGCTGTGAAAATGACAATCATGTTAATCTCTCTGTTCCGTGGAACAGTTCTGAACAGTAGCTGGGGCAGGCTCTGGAGCTAGGCACTGTGGTAGACATGGTGTAGGCAGGAGTTGCGATATGAGGAACCCTGAAAGTATGGTTGAAGAATTAATAGGATGCAGAATAAAATGAGGCAAGTGGTGGGACAAGAGAGCAGGAAATAGGGGGTGATATTATTGAAGTGGTGGACAGAGTAGATTACTGCAGCATGTTGAAGGGATGACAGAGCGAGGAGGAGATGCTAGGGAGAAGAAAGCTACAGTAATTCAGGTGACAGAATAAGGGCATGTTAGCAGTAGGAACATAAGGGATACAGTTGGTAAGAGGTTGGATGGGCAGGAGAGGACATGAAGATGAGATTGTGAGCATTCATGATAGGGAAGAGACTGGAGAAGAATAGAAGTAAGGAAGATGCTTTGGGATGGAAGATGTATGCATTTACCGCAGCTACTCAAACTAAATGTGGGGCTTTTCCTCAAAGCTGGAACTGAAAGCTCAGTGCAAAATAATTCTCTCGCCACCCCAGCAATTGGATTATCCTGTCCATTATTTAAGATCCCACTAATGAAAGTCTGTATATAAACACAGAGTGTATTATGACTTTCCTCTGTAATCTGTAGTAGCAACTGAACTTCAGTTTTCCTCGCTAATCCTCCTAATTTTGATACAGTACTTGGCGGCTGCCAGCATGTAGTACAGGATGAGGGAATTTAGTGCATAACTGCAATACTCTGAGAAATGGGAGAGCTTGTAGTGCCACAGGGCAAGACTGAGGTTGTGAGCAAGACTGAGGTGGTAGAGAGGCAAAGTGAAATGTGTGACTCCTGCAGAATGAGTCGGAACAAACTCTCATTTGTCTGGAAAGAAATGGGGTAGGTGTGGGAAATGAGGTATCACTGGTTTCCTCTTGGTTTCCCTTCAGTTTTTATCAGTAATATTGTCTATCAAATCGTGCATGTTAAAAATTAAGCCCTATTGGGTTCCATCTGGTCTGTCCTCAGGGCAATGCAGGATATTTCCTGTTGTACACTTCCTCATGCTGTGTCCAGTTCTAAATGTCCACAACCATGTGGCTGTCACTGTTTTCCTTGGCAGACTGTTCCACTTCCTAATATTTTGCTGCCATGAGTCTTTCCTGATTGATGTTCAGTGGAAATGTTCCCTTTAACTCCATCCCATTACTCAATTATTTTATTTTGGTAGTGCCTAGGGATTGACTGAAAAGGGGTGCCCGTAGAGAGCTAGGCATTGTACAGACACAGAGTAGTAGGCAGTGCCAGTCCCAAAGAGCTTACAATCTAAATAGACAAGACAGACCCAGGGTAGGGAGACTGAACAATGTGATGGTGGCAATCATCATGGCAGTGCCATTGTTTATTTTTTAAACTCTTCTTGGTTGGAGTTTTGTTACGAGGGGATCAGATAAATGGCAAGATGAGAGGAAGGAACAAGGGGGATTGCGTAGTGGAGAACAGAGAGGAAGCCTGTCCACTACCCTAAACACTTTCTCGCCATCTTATTCTTGAGACCTGTTTGCTTTTTTTCTGTGGCATTGAATGTAGTGAAACAGTAAGGAGCTGGTACTGAGCTTCTGCTGCGAGTGGCCACTTTGCTATCATGTACAAGCCTGCACCATCTAAAGATCATTGTGGTCTGAACAGCTTTGTTTTGTTACAGATTCATAAAGTCACAAATAGTTTGTGTCCTGAGCCCTTCTAAGACCTGCTTCTCTCCCCAGATAAAACCAGGTGAATCTAATGGTCCTTTAGAGGGCTCTTGGCAGGGCATCTTCGGGGAAGTGTCTTTGACTCTGGCACACACTTGTAGATTCACTAGAGCCCAGATTGGGGGGAGGGGACAAGGGACAGGGCAGGAGGGTTTTACTGCAAAACCAAGTTTTTTTTAGGGAGGGTCTCGGACCTGGACACTAGTTCCCATTTGTATGTATTCGACAGATGCTCTCGGTTCTGGGCAGGGCTAGATCAAAAAAATGAAGTGAGAATATTAAGTAAATGTCTTGGGGAAGCAGAAGGGGAAACTGTGGCACTAACATTAATCCTTTTCATTGTCCTTTTCAGTCAGTGATTCTGCACTTCAACCCATCCCGGCATCTGTGTTTGTAACATTTAAATGTGTTTGTAAACTCCTGGAGAGATGCAAGTAAACACACAGTGTAGTTCAAGTGAAAGGTTAACTATCTTGTTCTCTTCTCTGCTCTTACTCCTGAGGCTCCTTATACTGAAACAGGCAGGCATGCTGTGTTAGTAGTATCAAGCTCCACATTGCCTTAGTAAGTCAAAACAGTGCACATAGTACCTGTTGTTCTGCAGCTCCTGGAATTTCTAAGCCTGATGTCTGGCTTGGAGGACAGAGCAGCAGCTGCTCAGCATCAGTACAGCTCCATGAAGTGACTGATAGCGGGTGAAGAAGTAGTTAGTGCTTGCCACTCATCCCCCTAAAGACCACCTTTGAAACTAGGATCCAACAGCTTGCTAACCCAGTGAGCACCATCCATCTCCGCTTTAACTGCAGCGTAGGTTTCTAGTAGCAGATAGGTTTTATGAGCATCCTTTCTCTAAATCTTGATATCCCACTGGCAGAGATGCAGCTTTTAATGAAGCTATTTAAAAGTTGCATTGGGATTTGATTTGGGCAACACTTGATGCAAAAATCCCAGTTGTGCACTTGCATAAGTTCCTGTGTTCTGTCACATTCACATTTACCTTCCCTCCCCGAGAACTGGATAAGGAGTCTTCCCTTCTTCCCGGGGATATGTAAACTTCTCTGATTGCAAGACACACTCCTTCCCACTGCTGGTTCCTGGATGGATGAGCTAGTCAAAAACCAGTAACAGGGAGCTGGAGTACATGGGCTGGAGATGAGGGGAGGGTTTCCAGGAGCAGGGACAAAGTGCAAGACTTGCTCCTGGCAAGAGCCTTGACCAATCCTGTCTCCACCTTGGCCAGAAACACTTCAGTATCTACACTAGCATTTTTCTTCAGCTCTTCCACTGCAGCCTCACTAGTGCTAGCAATAGTGAGAGTGCTAGTGTACACTGGTAACCAGTGCCTTAATTAGTGGGGATGGGTCTATATCAGTGCTTCCCTAGTTGCTACCACCAGTAGAGCTACATGCTGGCAGTGCAACAGTGGGGAAGTTTTGAAGAAAAAGGCTAGTGTGGACCAGGCAGGGTGGATAAAAATTAATGATTTTTTTAAAAGTATCTTTTAATTTTAAATTTCATTTTTTTAAAATACAAGTTTATTTTTTTAATCAACCTTCTGTAAAGGCCTACATTTACCCTAATCTATTAAAATCACTTAACTTTAAATACAAAAATAATATTAAGCAGTACATGTTTGCTGCCAAGTAATAGAGTCAGACCACTGAACTGATGGAAGTCACTAAGTAGCTGGAACCAGCATTTGTTGAAGTGCTAAACCATCGGTAGCGAATTACGCGGGTACAGGTTATATTTTCTTCATTTAAGTTTATTCAGCTAGTTCAGTTCAATGGCTAGATCATTCACAATAAGAAACCAATTAAGAGTTGAAAAAGCAGGAAAACTTGTTATCCTCTTCCAATCTATAAATAAAAACTAGGCGTGAGAGGATGAGGTATGCTAGTTCTAAATCTTGAAGGGCATGGTGACCAGAAACAATCAGTTCAATTCACTAATGACAGATAATACTACTTTTGTTTAATAAATCCATTTGTTTTAAATGCAAAATATGTTTTGATAAACATACTTTTTTCTTGTGTCCAGCACATTTAAGGTAGTTTTAATTTAAACAATTTTTTGTAATTGAATTTGAATATACAAATACAGCTTGAGACAAAAATCACAATTTAACCATCATCTAGTAAATAAGAAATGCATCATTTACCATTTTCCAACACAATAAAAAAAAGTAAAAATTAAGAATCTGAATAAATGTAAGCAAGGCTATATAATTGCCCAAATAATTGAATATGATTATAGTGTTTCCTCCTGGCTAGCAAAAAGAAGCTAAAGTTTAGTGTAAAGGCTATTTTAGTTATAAACCAATAGATTTGAATGGTTACCATCCAGAGAGAATCCGTCTTTCTTTAGGAAAATAACTACAAGTACAGATACAAAATGCTATTAAAATCAATTATCTAATTAGTGTTTCAAGGACTCTGATACTCTTTACTTTCATGTCCTGTTTCTTACCTATCTATATCTAAAGAGCCAGTTCCTGGTTGATGTTCCTCCTTGGAACCAGGCACTTTCTTGGGAGTTATATATAAAATATTTTTAATGTGAAAGAATGTTTAACATTTTTAGTCAGTATTAATCTGATGGCACTGCTACTTACAAATGACAAATCCACAAGTGAGTTAATGCATGGCATCCTGAAAGAGGGTTAACTGAAACCTTTATGCTGAACCTTAATGTAGTCTGTATCTCACATTTTACAGAAACTATATTTTACTGATGTTTTGGAGACTTTACAAAAAAATTACCAACGGTATCTTTGTGCCATGAAGCCAGGTGCTTAAGAACTACAAATTCAATTTGTGTAGGCCTCAAAGAGAAATTATAATTTACGTTTTAGAAATTTCTGAAATTGCCTGAAATAGTTTTTCTATTGTGACTTTTTAAAAAGAAACTCCTGATATCTTGGGTCCTACAAGGATTAGAAGCAAGTGCAGTGTTTCCTGTGGGAGATCTCGGAATTGCTCCTTTCTGTTGCTATCTAGCTCCCATTTTTCTAATAATGGGAGTCATAATGAGTAGCAAGTTATTGTACTCTAAATCTGTCACAGGATCAGACATGTATTTCCCATCCTGCTACTTGGATTGACAGGTTCTTAAAGCTGTTCAGAGTTGGACATGTTAGAAGTAGTCCTGTTTGAGATGAACTAGTGGGCAAAGTACAGGTTATAAATGTATGTTCTGCAAGGCTCTGCAATGGATTACATGGATATTACCTCCTATATATGAGGACATGTATTTTGGGGAAGGGATTCTTTCTGAATCGCTATGGGGAAATGGAGTTTTGATTGATGAAACCTCTTGCTCTGGGAAGAGACTGTAGTTTCAGCAGCCGTATAGTTTGGCTAAGCAAACTGAGTCTTAGTTACAGGACATGTGTAGGGGTTGGTTACTGATGGCTGATTAAGTTTTAAATGGTACTGTATCACATCCTGTTCCTGTGAGCCAGACTAGCTAAATGAAGCTTTAATTTGCTGTGTTGATGTTATGTCCTCCAAGTAGCTGGCTATTCAGTAGGAGCTGTTATCTCTGACATCACGACATCTTTATTTGTTTATTGCTCAGGGCAGTCCTTGGAAAAGGGAATGTCTCCTTCTGCAATGTCCTAGGTTGCCAACCCAATGAATTAAAGTATTCCATCTCTTTGTGTTCAGTGTTTATAAACATATAATGGTTTAATAGAGACAGGGGTATGGAAACTTTATTAATAGGGTTGTCTCCATGCGTGTTATCTTGAGGCAAAGTATTAGTTCCATTAGTCTTAGGCTTAATGCAAGTAACTTTACACAGTGGCAAATGCCTTGTTGCTAGGAAAAAAAAAGGTGGGTGAGGTAATATCTTTTATTGGACCAAAATCTGGTGGACTAAAATCTGTTGAGAGAGATGCGCTTTGAAGCTACACAGAGCTCTTCTTCATGCCTGGGAAATGTACTAAGGGTATGTCTATGCAGCAAACAAAAATCCATGGCTGGCCAATGCCAGCCAACTCGGGCTTGTGGGGCTAGTCTTCAGGGCTATTTCATTGCTGTGTAGATTTCTGGGCTCCAAACTCTAGACCCTGTGGGGTGGGAAGGTCCCAGAGATTGGGCTCCAGCCCGAGACCAGAAATCTACATAGCAATGAAACAGCCCTGCGATTCCCAAGTTGGCTGGCATGGGCCAGCTGCAGGTTTTTCTTTGCTATGTAGACACACCCTAAGGGTACGTCCATACTTACCGCCGGGTCGACGGGTAGCGTTCGACTTCTCGGAGTTCGAACTATCGCGTCTAATAGACGCGATAGTTCGAACTCCGAACGCGCTCCCGTCGACTCCAGAACTCCACCACCACGAACGGCGGAGGCGGAGTCGACGGGGGAGCCGCGGACTTTGATCCCGCAGCGTCTGGACAGGTAAGAAGTTCGAACTAAGGTAGTTCGACTTCAGCTACGCTATTCACGTAGCTGAAGTCGCGTACCTTAGTTCGACTCCCCACCCTATTGTGGACCAGGCTAAGAGTGTCACAGCTACATACAAGATTGAACAGATGGAATGTATGCTAACTACTTATACTAAACTAAGGGATCATTCAAGGTAAAGTGGCCTGTTAACACCCCAGTAGTTTAGGGCAAAAAGGAGGTTAATGGGTTATAGATTGTTGTAATAGGGACACTGGATTTTAAGACTGTGACTTTTAGTATTGTCATAAACAGATAGTTAAGGGTTAATGTCTCTTTTACCTGTAAAGGGTTAACAAACTCAGTAAACCTGGCTGACACCTGACCAGAGGACCAATAAGGGGACAAGATACTTTCAAATCTCGGTGGAGGGAAGTCTTTGTTTTGTGTTCTTTATTGCAAATGTGTATTTTGCTGGAAGGATATTTTACCTCTGTTGCTGTAACTTGTACTTATGCTAGGGGGGAGGGAGTCCCTTTAGTTTTTATAAGCTGTATACCCTGTAAGCATTTCCATCCTGATGGTACAGAGAGAGTTTTTCTTTTCTTTTCTTTCTCTTAATAAAAGCTTTTCTTTTTAAGAACCTGATTGATTTTTTCCCTTGTTTGAGACCTCAGGGGATTAGTCTGACTCACCAGGGATAGGTGGGGGGAAAAGAGGAGGGGGAAGGTGAATCCCTCTTTGTTTTAGATTCAATCAGGTTCTTAAAAAGAAAAGCTTTTATTAAGAGAAAGTTTTTATTTTCTTTTCTATCTCTGTACCATCAGGATGGAAATGCTTACAGGGTATACAGCTTATAAAAACTAAAGGGACTCCCTCCCCCCTAGCATAAGTACAAGTTACAGCAACAGAGGTAAAATATCCTTCCAGCAAAATACACATTTGCAATAAAGAAAACAAACAAAAGACTACTTCTAGCTAGTACTTACTATCTTGCACATGAGAAACTGTTTCAGAAAGATTGGAGAAAACTGGTTGCACGTCTGGCCCCTCTTAGATCCAAGAGAGAACCACCACCAAACAAAGAACACAAAACAAAGACTTCCCTCCACCGAGATTTGAAAGTATCTTGTCCCCTTATTGGTCCTCTGATCAGGTGTCAGCCAGGTTTACTGAGCTTGTTAACCCTTTACAGGTAAAAGAGACATTAACCCTTAACTATCTGTTTATGACAAGTATCTAATGAAATTATGAATTTAAGTTCCCAGGCTTGTCTTTGGAAAGTGTTGTGCAGGTTTCGTTTGAGGATGTGGACTTCTAGGTCAGATATAGAGTGATCACTTTATCAAAAGTGTTCACCCACAGGTGATATGGTGTTTTGGTTTTTTTAATCATTTTCCTATGTGAGTTCATTATTGCTAGGAAAACTAACCAAGTCAACAGCTAACAAAAACTGCATCTCGGAGACATCCAGCGTTACCTGTTAGTGAGTGTTGCTGAATTACAGCATCAGATAGAACAGTGTTAAATTCAGCAGCTTTCTCCTAACTCTGCTGCCCAAGGAAAGGCCTAACCTCAAGACTTGCATTCCAGATGCTCTCTGCAGATCCCACTTCTAATGTCTTCAATGACCATACAAGAACACACAAACTTTCCCCAGTCAAATATTGAAGGTGCTTCTTGCCACAAGCCAGAGGTCACACTTATTTTGCATGCTATGGAGTAGATTGCAGCTGCCCTCATTTTAAATACAAATTTGCAGCCTGAGATAGCTATTTATTGCCATTTGAGTACAGTCTTACTGCAATTGACCATTAATTGATTGCTTCTAACTGATTGCCTGTTCACTGCTCTTTGCTATGAATTGACTCCTATCCCCTTGCTATTGATTATGTTTCATTGCTACTGTTTATCCCTCGCTCATACATAATCTGCCTCATAGTTTTCCCACTTGTGTCTAGACCTCCCTGTTCTTTGCTGCCTCTCTACTGCCACACTCACTTCCACGCACATCCCAAACTGATTTAGGCATTGCAATGTTGAGCTCTGTTAATGCAATTATATTGCTCTGCTACATAAGACCTACAGAACGTGGCTTACAGCTGAGGATAGCGAAGTGCAGCTCAGCCAGGGGGGATGCTCATTTGCTGGAGCTGCTGCTGGCTGAGCCTCTGGTGTGGTTGTTGTGCCAGATGTGTCCCAGAAGGAGTTGGTTCACCTCATGAAGGACTCCACTGCAGAGTGAGCTTCAGTGCTTGATGCCTGGGTGTGAGCTGCCACACTCCAAAGCCATAACAGAGTTCCTGTCTTGCTGATGCTGCACTTGCCTGTATATGTCACTGGGACTTCTAGGGGCATACCTTGTAGTCCTTAGTGCTGCAGTAAGCTGAATGGCTCTGATTCTTTCCCACAGAACTGTGGGAGAACTTGTCTGTCTTCTGGGCATATGGTGGCTGGAGGGAGGAAATGTGGGAAGGGAATGGAGGGCTGTCAGCACCGAGTGGTTTAGCCTGTGTCCACACTGCAAAGTGGGTGAGTGTCATTCAGGCTGGTAAGTGGAACCTGTTTTCCTAGCTGTGCCAGCTAGTCTGGGTTGAGAGGGATTTTTTTATTTTTTGGATGTGGGGGGAAGGAAGGGGCAACACCTGAGTATGAGCCCAGGCTAACTCTGCACTGTAGACATACCCTAAAGGGTGATAGTCGTCTGGAGTGTCTGGCCTCCTGCTGGCAAAAATGCCCTATAAAATGAAATGCAATTGTCTGTTACATTATCTTCATGCTGGCAATTGAAACATGCCAGAGTCAGACACTGTGTGGTTTTGATTGCCTCATGCTGTTATGCCCAGGTAGCACAGCATCAGGTATTCTACTCGTTCCTTGTGTTATGTTCCAGTCTGGAAACTGAAGCTGCTTCTCTTACTATACCGCATATTGCTTTATTTAATTTCAATCCAATTAGTTTAAATTAATTTAATTTTAAATGTATCCTGAGAATTGTACTGTTTGATGTCCTGAAAAACAAGATTTTAATTTATGCACACAACCCCCAAACCCTAATTTGGCTGATCACACCCTCACAGTGAATGCTACAGTGTTCTGAGTGTAAATAACCTTGGACTCTGCAATGACCCTCTGACCAGGGTCTAGAGGTGGGGGCACACTGAGGTTACTCAATTAGGGCAAACTGCAAAGAGTGGGGCAGACAATCCCCAAAGCTAGTGGTTACTCCAATACTTAGACCCACCCAGTTAGCCACAAAACAGCTTCTGTAATACCTTACTGGTTATACAGAAGCCGAAACACAGTTCCCCTAAAAGCAACCCTTAAAAGCAGTCTTTGGGCTCCCTCGCAGACAGCCAAGTCAAAAATGAAAGTTCTACCAATCCCAAAGGATTGGACACATTACCTCCCAATTTATTGAATATTCCGGATTTTACCAAATACCTCCTTACAGCCAATTCTTATTAATTACACTAAATTTTATTTAAAAAAAGAGAGAGTATTGGTTAAAAGACCAGTATACATACAGACATGAGTACAGTTCTGAGATCAGTTTCATAGTAGAGATAGTGAGCTTTGTAGTTACAAAGAGTTCTTTCAGAATTAGTCCATAGGTTATAGTCCGATGTTCATATCCAGGGTGATCCAGATGGGACTGGAGATCTCAGTCTTATGACTCAAGCTTCCCTTGTATCAAACAGATCTGAGGTACAAAGGATCAGGACCCAAGCGACTTTTATACAGTTCCAGGCCTTCTCTTGACAGGACAAAGTCCTTAGGCGAACAATAGACAATCATCTAGACTTTGAAGTAGACCTGTTTCCTAAGCATCATCGGTAACTAGCTACATGGATTAACATGAGGCAATTGCCTGTTTTCCACCATGTGCAGGTGATCTGCTATATACTTCAAAGAGAAATCAATACAGTGATATCACTATATTTACAGTTAATTTAAATGTTAAGATCTCCTTTTAATCTCAGAATTAACAGAATACAGCATAGACAGGAACTGTTTGATTACACTGTCAATCTCTAACTATATATATATGTAAACACACACAAACACAAACATCTACCAATATGTCTCTAAAGGTTGAATTTAGGTCATTTATCCTGCCGGATGCTTAACCCTTTCTGGCCATGTGTCACAGACACTGTTTGGGGCAATTACTGAAGTATTGTAGCATATACTTATAAGGAAGGGGATAGAAGTAGGTAACCCTAGACATTAAAGTACATCCTGACCTTTTAGTCATTATGACTGGATGGGCTAGGCCCAAAGGCCCCTTGCTGGAGGCCTCCGGATCAGTGGAGCTAAGTCCTCCAAGCAGCCTGGAGAGGGTTGCAGGCTAGCAGGAAGCAGCCAATCAGAGGGTTGCAGGCTAGTATAAAAGAAGCTGCAGTGCAGACCAGAGTCAGTTCTTTGCTGGAGTCAGAGGAGTACAGCTGGTGCTCCTGGCTGGCCAAAGGAAGGTGCAGCACCATGGACAGCTCAGCACTGGCGGGAGTGGGGGCGCAGAGTGAGAGAGGAGAGCTCCTGGCTGGCTGCTGGGCCTGATTATAGAAGAGCCCTGAGGGAAGGGTGGCAGGCCCAGCTTCTGCCCTCTGAGAGGAAGGGAAAGAATGTAATAGAGCATTCTAAGAGGTGGCTGCTAAAGCTCTTCCCAGACCCCCTGAGTAGGAAGATAGGTGCAGACCTGTAACTCTTACAGATGGTTCAGTAAGAGAGGTGGGATAACCAAAGAAGCAGCTGCCTAGGGTTCCATCTAAGTGGCTCCTCAGTAACACTGGGGCCATCAAGGCTGTTTGCTTGTAAGACCATTTGAATCTCTCTCCTGTTTCCAGCAGCTTCTGTCCAACTGGTTTCACCCCTACCCCATCACTGCCCTCAACTGAGCAGATAGGGATGCCCTTTTGAGAGGAGGAGATGGTACAGAGTGAGGAAGGAAGCAGAGCATGACTGGAGGATTTGTGTGCATGCCAAGTCTCCATCTAATGCCCTAGTTCACTTAGGGCTAGGTCGCATGAGAACACCACTGGAACAGCAATCCTATAATGGCAATAAACTTCAAAGGAGAGGCTCAAGATCCATCCTTGCTCTGCCTGAGCTTCCTGGTACAATGGGATCTGGAGAGTCATACACTGTTCCATGACCCTTGCCTAACCGAGCCAAAATTAACCATGTTTCAACAATAGCTGTTTCCTCATGTTAGAGGGCATGCATCAGACACTTAAAACATACGCACACGCTCAAAGTGACGTTATCACTTCTCCTTCCCTGGTTGGAAGAGGGAGTATGTTCGGTTTTTGTTTTTCTCTCCAGCATTAAAAACAAGGGGAGGGATTGCAGGGAGAGAGGACCGAGAGAGAGCGTGTGCATATGAAAATGTAGAAATCCTGGTGCACCGAAGACAGGATAACATGTTTAGGATGGTTTAGGTGGTGTTGTGCACATTACATGACTGTTCAGTGCTTAGCTACCAAGGTGACAAGTGCCTTAGAAACACCTGATAGCTAGAGCAAGGAAAGCAGAGAGCACTGGGCCCTCCTCTCGCTAAGTCAGGGCAGAAAGAGCTCCTGGCTTGTTTTCTCACATTACTCCCAACTGTGAAGTCAAACAATTAGTGAGTCAAAAAACCTCCAAATCCATCCTCGGGAAGCAGTTCTGAATATTTCACTATCCCATACAGCATTCATTGGCACTTGTTTAGTGCAGACCCCTAAACAGGGAAACAACTAATTGCTAAGCACTGCTCCAAAATGCGGTTCCCCTTCTCCCCTCCACTACTGCTATACAAGTTCACAGATCTAAAAAACCCTTTACTGTTGTCTTCACCTCTCTTTTCCTGTTTTGCCCCTTGGCAGTGGATTTTGTTGCAGTGTTCAGCATCTTCTCATGTGGTGGCTCTCTTTGCACTATAGTGTCTAGCTCAATGTTTCTCAAATGAGGCCGCCATGGTCTTCTTGTGCAGTCACAACAGCCTCCTGGGTGGTGATTGGGGGGGCAGTGGCCAGTCCCCCTCCCTCCTTGTTGCTCCTGGATGGGGCACTCTGCATCTCCTCTGGAGGGAGGTGGGGCAGAGCACTTCAGGAGCAAGGTGAGTTCTTGACCCAGGTTGGGAGGGAGGGGGTTTGAGGGGCAGGCTCCAGTGGCAGGACTTCAGGAACCTGGCCACGGGCTCCAACCGCAGGGCAGTGGGTACTGACCCCCAGCTCTGGCTGTAGAGCTTTAGTCAGCCCCAGTTCCAGCGGTGCAGTGGTAGGAGCTGGCCCCGGGCTCCAGCCGTGTGGCCCCAGCCCCTGTTGCTGATCCCCTGTCCCAGCTGCACAGCAGCAGGTGCTGACCCACAGCTCCAGCTGCATGGCAGCAGGTGCCAATCCACAGCTCTGTTCCCGGGCCCTGGCCATGCGGTGGTGGGAACTGGCTCCAGCCACACACTCCTGGGCTCCGGCACCCAGCTCCGGGCTCTGGCTGTGTGGGGGCAGGCATTAGCCCTGGGTGCTGACCCAAAGCTCCAGTTGCATGATAGTGGGCTCCAGTCACTCTGTTCCGGGCCCCAGCTCTGGTCGTGGGCACTGAGCCCTGGCCTCATGGCAGCAGATACCTGCCCCCCCTCCACTCCCTGGATCCTGCCCCCTTTCTGGCCTCGCATGCATTCCTCCTATTGCCCAGGCCCCTGCTGCCTCCCCACCATCGCCTCTGGCTTGTGCTGCCTCCTGCTTCGGCCTTCCCATTCAGAGCTTAATGCATCCTGGATCTTGCTGAGAAAAATGATATTAATAAACATGCAAGTATCACTTTTCACAGCAGATTTACTAGCTATCTGTGAAAAGTGATACTTGTATGTTTAATATCACTTTTGATAGCCTCCCACATAGCTTCTAAGTGCTGTGATATTTACAAATATACAAATACACTCTCGCAGCAAGCCCCAGGACCCACTAAGCCCTGGATGGGGGTGCTGAAGGGGGAGGCAGCATTATTTTTGTTATTGAGTCTGCCAAAAAAACCCTACAAATATACATTACAATGATTTGGATGTGGATCTGTGCATATTTAATTGTTTTTTCCTATAGGTAATAAAGTATTTTAGGGAAAAAGTCTTAGTGGGGCCATCAAAAAAAATTGTTATGAGAACCCCTCTAGCTATCATTTTCAATCTGTCTGGAACAGTGTAAGCATGCAACTGCATGTGCCCAGCCCAGAAGCATTCCTTCCGGTCCTCTTTCATCTAGGATCTCCCATTCTGTCAGGATTGCTTTGTGTAATACTTTGCTTAAAAAAGAAAAATCAGAGCACCTAAAAGCACTTCAAAGACAACGAGCCTCCAGCCCTCTGGGGTAGGTACATAGATATTGTACTAACTTTATGGAGAGCTAGGGAGGCTAAATGATATCTCTGCTAGTCATTGGCAGAGCTGGGAAGAGTACTTGGGAATCCTGACCTGTGTTACAAGAGAATGTGATCTAGTGCTTGCTCAAGCTGCACCCAGGCAAGATGGTCATCTGCTTGGTGATGCTATTCGGTGACTAGTACAGTGGGATTCTGGTCCTGGAGTAGGGACCCTGGGCTTTACGTAATACAAATAATGAGAGGAATAATAGGTGGCCTTTGTGTATGCTTTATAACTACATCCTGACTTACCTCTTCTTTCCTCCTGTCCCTTGCTGAAATTTTTTGGGGGGAAGCAGCTGTTGGAAGTGAACACAACAGTTGTTTGTTACACTGATAAGATTGTGTGCCTGCTTAATGAACAACTGGGATCACCACAGAGGAAAAGTTTTGGTCCTGACTGGAGAAGCTACTGCCTGCTGTACAGTAACTCCTCGCTTAACGTTGTAGTTATGTTCCTGAAAAATACGACTTTAAGCTAAACGATGTTAAGCGAATCCAATTTTCCCCATAAGAATTAATGTAAATAGGGAGGGTTAGGTTGCAGGGAAACTTTTTTCCCAAGACAAAAAAACTTTATATTATATAGATATTACACACAGTATATGTCTTAAACAAACAAGTTAATACTGTTCACAGCTATGATGATTGTGAAGCTTGGTTGAGGTGGTGAAGTTAGAAGGTGGAAGAGGGAGGGATATTTCCCAGGGAATGCCTTGCTGCTAAATGATGAACTAGCACTTGGCTGAGCCCTCAAAGGTTAACACTTTGTTGTTAATGTAGCCTCTCACACAAGGCAGCACGAACACGAGGGAGGGGAGACAGCATAGCAGACAGAGACAGACACACACTTTCTGTGTGGGAGACAGAGAGAGAGAGAGATGCACACTGCCCCTTTAAGTAAGCTGACCCACTCTTAAGTGCATTGTCTTTTTAAGTGGATCAGGAAGTTGATTCAGCAGCTGCTGCCCCAAGCTCTCTCTGTCTCTCTCCGTCCGTGTCCCCTCCCCGCTCTACATGGAGAAGGGGTGCAGGAGCAGGGGGGAGGGGGACACCCTGACATTAGCCAGCCCCCCCCCCTCACACACACAGCAAGCAGGAGTCTCTGGGAGCAGCTCCAAGGCAGAGGGCAGGAACAGCACATGGCAGTGGGGGGAGGGACAGCTGAACTGCCAATTGATAGCCGGCTGGGCGGCTGCAGCACAGGGAACTTAGGAGAACTGGGAGCTGATAGGGGAAGCTGATAGGGGGACTGCCGGTCCACCTGGTTCCAAGCCTCCACCAGCTAGTTGCAATGGGCTGCTCTTCCTGCAAGCAGTGGACAAAGCAAGCGGCTGCCAAACGACGTTAGAAGGGAGCATTGCACAACTTTAAATGAGCATGTTCCCTGATTGATCAGCAACGTAACAACGTTAACCGGGACGACTTTAAGTGGGGAGTTACTGTACTGGGTTCTGAGAAGATCTGAAGGTTGCTGCTACAAACCTTGTTCAGTGTCTGAACACTGTCAAGTACATGTTGGTAGGAACTGAAATGCTTGGGTTCCAACTGTAGCATTAAATCAGCTGTATGGTGCATGCTGTGTGTTTTGTGGTGCACATTGGAAATAATCTATACAACTAGATTGGAAAGCATTACTGTGTGATTTTGGGCAAGCCACTTTACCTCTCTGTGATTCTTTTTTCTCCTTCCATCCTTCTTCTGCCTTATTTATTTAGGGTACAGCTGATCATAAACTTTCAAAAAACTTCCAGACTGAAAATAAGGTGTAAATTTTTGGCAGTGTGGGTAACTAACCATTGGCACAATTTACCAAGGGTTGTGATGGCATCTCCATCCCTGACTATTTTAAAATCAAGGTGGGATGTTTTCCTAAAATCTCTGCTCTGGGAATTACTTTGGGTAAGTTCTGTGGCCTGTGCTATATACGAGGTCAGACTTGAGGATCACAATAGTTCTGGCCTTGGAATCTATTAACAGAGTCATAGAATCATAGAAGCATGGGGTTAGAAGGGGCCACAAGGGTCGTCTAATCTCACCCCCACCGAGATGCAGGATTTGTTGTGTTAGCCATCTGTCTTGAATGCTTTATCCAGCTTCCTTCTGAAAACCTCCAGTGACAGCGCTTCCAGGACTTCCCCAGGCAGTTTGTTCTTACAGTTAGGAAGCTTCTCCTGAGATACTATGCTGAGATTTTATGTTGTGTTGTAGTTTGAACCTATTGCCTCTTGTCTTGCCCTCTGTGGCAAGACAGAATACTTTTTCTCCATCTTTTTTTATGGCAGCCTTTCAAGTATCTGAAGGCCTTAATCTCCCCTCCTCCAAACTAAATATACCTAGTTCCTTCAGGCTTTGCTCATATGGCTTGTAGTCCATCTCTTTGATCATCTGTGTCACTTGCCTCTGGATCCTTTCCAGTATCTCTCTGTCCTTTCTATACAGCAGTGACCAATCCAGAGGCCTAACCACTACTATCACTGCCTTCACTTTCTGTGACTTGCATGCTATGCCTCTGTTAATGAAACTACTCCTGCACACAATATTTTAAAATTCTGCACATTTTATTTGTCAAAATAATGCAATCATGCCAGTTTCAATTATTTTGGTAATTTATTTAAGCTACAGTACAATGGATGGAGAATGGGAGTGGGGAGCATTGGAAGTAATCCCCAAACCCGCTTGGTCTACTAGTAATGTAGCTAGGTTTGTCCCTTTATTTCTAGTTATTAGTCAACAAATATATGCATCCATATGCTCAGTGTTACATTGTAGGCAACTGAAGAGCAAGTGAGGGCTGAGGAATAAAACTCACAATTTATATCGGCTGTTGACTATCTCCAGAAAGGTAAATACCAAACAGTTCATGGAGCACGTTTTGATAGGAATTTTTTTCAGTCCAAAAATTTAGACCAGTTCTAATCACTAAAGCACCATAAGCATTTATAAGGCCATACTGTCCTTTACAGCAGTGATTTTCAAACTGGGTCGTGACCCCAGTACTGGGTTGTGGAATGTAAGGCACTGAGTTGCGGCGGCTCTGGTTAGCTAAGGAATGCTAGTCCCTACCTGTTCTGGCACCGTGCTGCACCCCAGAAGCAGCCAGCAGCAGATCTGGCTCCTAGGTGGGGGGAGCCACAGGGCTCTGTGCGCTGCTCCCACCCTGAGCACAGGCTCCACACTCCCATTGGTTGGTTCCTGGCCAATGGGAGCTGGGGGACTAGTGCCTCTGGGAGAGAGCCACACGGAGCCACTTGCAAGCCTCCGCCTAGGAGCCCTACCTGATGCTGGTTGCTTCTTGGGTGCAGTGTGGTCCGCGGTGCCAGGCCAGGCAGGAAGCCTGCCATAATACCCTCGCTGCGCTGCTGACCAAGAGCCACCTTAGGTAAGCCTGTGCCCCAATCCCCAGCCCTAAGCCCCCCCAAACCTGAAGCCCCCTCCTGCAACCCAAACCCCTCATCCCCAGCCCCACCCTGCAGTCCTCACCCCTGCAGCCCAACTCTCTGCCCCAGCCCTGAGCCCCTCCCAAACCCCTCATCCCCAGCTCCGTTGAGGCGCGGGCATTTTCTTCAGCTAGGTCACCAGAAAAAAAGTTTGAAAACCACTGCTTTACACCACTCTGGCAACATAAAGGAGCCTTAAAATGTTTACACATGTCTTATAGTCCTGGAGGAATTCACAAAGAGAATGGGAACAATTCACTAAGGCAGGCAGGCTTCTCTGCCACACACCTACCTCCTCAGAAACACCCCAAAGCCCTGCCTCTCCATGCCAAGCATACTGCAATAGCGAGCAAGAGGGACAGAGTGTGTCTCTCCCTCTCACACACACGACTGCCCATCCCCTCCCACACCATCCCAGTGGTGATTTACCCGGTTGCTCCGGGAGCCCGAACCAACCTGCCTGCACAGCCAGGGAGGGACACATGACCGCTCTTGTGGGCTTCCCTTTACTTCCCCATCAGAAGTCATTTTTCTGTGGGGAACATTAATTCTGTGCATGTGCAGAGACACAGAATTCCCCCAGGAGTATGAAACCAAAAGTACATTTGCTTCTCTTTTTGCAACAGCATCTTGTTAACTTATGTTGAGGTTGTGATCCACCACAATTCCCAAATCCTTCTCATCAGTGCTGCTGCCGAGCTAGTTATCCCCCATTCTGTATCTGTGCATTTGGTTTTTCTTCCTGATGTGTAGCACCTTAAATTTGTCTTTGTTGAATTTCATTTTGTTGTCTATAGCCTAGTTTTCCAATTTATCAAGATCCCTTTGAATTTTAGTTCTATTCTCCCAAAGTATTTGAAATTCTCCCCCCCCTTCCCCGTCAGCTTTGTGTCATTTGCAGATTTGATCAGTATACTCTCTACTCCCACATCCAGGTAATTAATAAAGATGTTAAATAACAATGACCCAGAACAGATGGCTGTGGAACCTCACTTGAGGCCTCCTTCCAATCTGACATCATTCCATTAATAGTTACTCTTTCTTTGCGGTTGTTTAACCAATTATGTATCCACTTAATGGTAGTTCTACTGAGCTTGTATTTTTCCAGCTTACTTATTAAAATGTCATGTGGGACTGTGTCAAAAGCCTTGCTAAAGTCCAGGTATATTATGTCCGTCGCATTTCCCCTAGACACAAAGCAGTTACCTTGTCAAAGAATGATATCAAGTGGGTTTGGCAGGATTTGTTCTTAATAAATCCATGCTGTCCACGAGTGATCACCCCTTCATCCTCCAGGTATTTGCAAATTGAATGTTTTATACATTGCTCTAGTAACTTCCCAGGTATCAAAGTCAGGCTGACTGGTCTATAGATCCTGAGCTCCTCCTTTTCCCCCATTTTAAAGGGAGTTGGTTCTCTGGAAAATGCTTAGTTACCAGAATAGAAACAGCCTTTTATACTGTTAAAAATTGAAACTTTCAGCCAGCCAGTAGGCAGGCTGCCTGAGCTCCCCCGTCAGCAGGCCAGCTCCCTGCCTGGAATGTTTTGAAAGACTCCAATTCCATGGGAAACTTCATATTTCTGACTTTTTGTTGCTATTTGAAATGAAAACTGCTTCAGAAATGTGTCACTTTGTGCATAAAAGAAATTCCTGTTCCCCCACACATGTAATTTAGATATAAGATTTTAGGGTAGGGACTGATGCTTACTATGAGTTTTGTACAGTGCCTCGCTGTGATTTTACCCAGAGTTGAGACATCTCGCTACCACCTGCCCTGACACAAGGAAGTTTTGTCTGTGCCTGCCACAAGTCAGCTCCCCAACTCCACCAGCCACGGGCAACACAATGTAGAGACCACACCCAGGGGATCCCTGTACCCCTGTGTACCTCGGTGCCCTTTTCCAGTTGGCACCAAGAGGTGCCTGGATCACACTAGCACAATGAGATCCTGATCTCAGGGCCTCTAGGCCCAACTGTAATAGTCTTTGTTATTAATAATAAACCATATCCGTGATGTGGAAGATTCCAACAGCAGCGTTAGCTCAGCATCTTTTCACTTCCGGGCTTTAACTATGTGACCTGATTGTTGCAGTGACATTAGTTTTTGTCCATTTAATAATATGATCGTCATTATGCTCCATTACTGCTGACATTCTGCCAGGATGATCTGAACAGGGGCTTTTCCATTAACGGTTGAAAGCACATCTTGTTTTTTCTCCCACCTGTTGCTTCCATTGTACATTGTAAACTGGGGCGTAGACTCTGAGGCTCTTGACCACATCTTTCTGTCTCCTGTGCTTGAGGTCTCCTGTAATGTTATCTAAATGTTATAAAGAACATTCAGGGTGTGAAGGAGGATTCCCATGCAGAGGCCTTTGTGTGTTACCTTGGAAATATCGGCTCCTTTGTAAATAGTAGGTTGGGTGTTTTTGGTCAGTTCCCCCACCCCCACCCCCATCACACACAAACACACTCTGTTACTACCTGTGTTTCATTCTTAGTGGAATTAGGCCTGGTCTATGAAGTTCAGGACGTCTGTATCTGAATTGCCCCAAAGTTGGTGTGGGTTGGTCCAGATAACCAAATGGTTTCATCTCTAAATGTTAATCCATATAAACTATTATCAAAGCCCTCCCAGAAATGATTGGGATTTTTCCTTCAAGTATTAAAGAGATTAAGCATAACAAACAGGTCCAGGAATATTCCTGGCTAGCTCTCTGGCTGAAAGCAAAAGTACGGGCTCAGTGAGAGACAGAATAATGAGAGAAAGACAGAAGCTGTACAGATGAATAACTTAAAATAAAGCAAACAAAATAAAAGCGCTTTCAATCATATTGCAGGGACATCTCCCAGACATCTTAGTGGGGATCAATCTTGAGGCCAGAGTTGGAGTGTGTCAGTTTAGGACTAGAGCAAGAGGCCTGTGTTTCTGTATATGACACTTAAGGGAAAGTTCTCTCTCTCAGAATAATATATGTTGCATATTTATAGCACTCATAAAGGCTCTCCGAGTGCTTTGCAATAACCAGTGAAATAATCATCATAACAACACATGCTAAATATTATTGCCAATATCACAGATATGTATGGAGGAAATGAGGCACAGATATGTTACTTTCTCAGGGTCACACAGTAAATTGGTGATAGAAGTCCTGGCACACTTCCAGCCTGATGATGGAACCAGTTTCTCATTGTTAATGCTTTTGTGTGAATAGAGCTAATGGCTTCTGCTGTTGTCAGGGTGAATAAAACATGTTGGGTAATTTGGCAACTGAAGTCCTGGAAGTGCCTTTCTGTGCTGGCTAGCAGTAATACCAAATGGAACTTTCTACTAAATCAGCAATAGATCTAAAAGTATGAAGCAGAATCGGCCATTTTTCTTTGGGAAAGAGGGGCTGATTGCCTTCATGGTTAATGAATGACTTGCATTCTCCAGGTGAAAAGAGGAGGATAAGGACTAGAACATCAGTGGTGGAAAAAACTGGGCTGATGCAGAGGGAAGTGCAAAGAATTTCTCCAAGTCTATATTGCAGCTGGTGCAAGCTAACCTCCACCCCTGTCCGGACCACCAAAATGTGCCCAAAGGTGGAAAAGTGCTTTATATTCCAGATTGCCTACAGTCTACCACTGAACATGACACCCCTAACTGTGAGGAGTTGTCATTCAACTTGCTGAGAAGATCTCCTAATCCGTGAAAGTTTTTATAGAGGTCCGGACCCAGAGATCATATGTAGGGCCTGTATCACAACATTGTCATTTATAGAATGTCATATATTCACATCATTGAAAGTACTAGATATACTGAAGGAAACACAAGCCATCATCGGATGATGTAAAACTGAAGGAAGAAAATTAGTTAAATTGAATGGGAGGAAAAATTTTAATATAAAAATGTCAATGATAATTGTCCATTGTTATAAGAATGCTTTATTAGATGCCCCAGAATTCTGCAATCTCATAAGAAGGCTGCCTAGGTTAAAAACAAAAAACACACACTTTCATTTTAATATATGTAAAAATGAAAGTGTGTTTTATTTATTTATTTTATATTTATATATATTAAATTTTAAAAAAGGTTTTCCAGGGTGAGCAGTGAAGTGAAAGTAGCAACTAAAATAATTTTACAAACCCAATATATAACACATTGGCTCTCAGGAATCTGATTTGTCTTGCGTACCCGCAAGTTTCACCTCACCTGTACTTGCTTACAAAATCAGACATAAAATTATGAAAGTGTCGCAGCACACTATTAGTGGAAAAATTGCTTACTTTCTCATTTTACCATATAATTATAAATTTAAATCAATCGGAATATATATATTGTACTTGCATTTCAGTGTATAGTATATAGAGTGGTATAAACAAGTCATTGTCTGTATGACATTTTAATTTGTACTGATTTAGCTAGTGCTTTTTTATGTAGGCTCTTGTAAAACCAGGCAAATATCTATGAGAGTTGATGTACCCCCTTCAACACCTCTGCATATCCCCAGGGCTACGCGTACCACTGGTTGAGAACCACAGATACAACAGTGGAAAGATGGGGAAGTTGATAGCAATGAGTACTAATTAGCAGTTAAGAAATGCAGACAATTGATGGCAAAATTGTCAATCGTGATACAGAAAAGGAAGAAGTATTTTAATAAATATTTCTGTTCTGTATTTGGAAATAAGGCAGATGATGTATTCATATCTTACTGTGACAAGATTCTATTCCATCAGTAACTGGAAGGATATTAAACTTCCGCAAAGTGTCAGAATTGGATAACTTGCACTCAGTTCCTGCACAGTAGCCACATGCTTCACACAGTAGCTGCCTAATCAGATTTAACCTTGCACTGTTCCTTAATAAAGAGACACTTTCCCCTTGATCCGACTTTGTATCACAGTTTCCTCAGTTGTGTGATTACTGAGAGAGGCAGGAGGACATAGGAGCATGGCAAGGGCTCTGGACTTTACTTTGCAGGAATCAATCTGCAGTGACTCAGTGGACATTATCATTGGATGATAATGCAGCTTGTGCATTGATTGCCAGGATTACCTGACAGGACAGAAATAAGCAGTAATGTCTATCTTTGTATATGCATGGCTATGGTGCAGTTGTGGTGATTGGTCACTGAGGTAACATCACACAGGAGATTTTTGGGAGTTGGGTTTGTGGGGTAGGCAGCTAACTTTAATACAGTATATTGACAACTGGAGTGTGTCTTTTTGCTGGATTTACACCTCGAAATGAAAGATTTGAGGGCCACTTGTTGCAGAACATGTTGACTCAGGCATTTGTAGCTAGGATGGATGATGTGAGAACTATAGAATTATTGCATACGACTGCACTGCACAGGAAAACCTGCAGTGTCAATTGACTTGGGCTCATGTGGCTCAGGCTGTAGGATTAAAAATAGTGTTGTAGACATTTGGGCTTGGGGTGGAGCCCAGGCTTTGGAGCCTGGCGAGGAGGAAGGGTAATGGAGCCCGGGCTCCAGCCTGAGACTGAATGTCTACACTGCTGTGTTTAGCCCTATGAGCCCGAATCAGTTGACCTGGGCTCTACTACTTGGTGCCGTGGGTTTTTTATTGCTGTGTAGACATACCCAACGTAGGGGCAGCTAGTCACACTTTTAGGTTGAGCAGATGGTATCCTCCATCCCAGGCCCTCAAAGGCTCTAGAGCAGTGGTTCCCAAACTGAGGTTCGTGAAATATTACAGGGGGTTCTCAGGAAAAAATTCCCTAATGGCGGACAGAGTTGTCGTTAGGTACCCTGGGTAGCATGGGGCCAGCAGCCCGGAGCGCCTGGATTTCCAAGAGCTAAGTAGATCAAAGCAAGCATATCTATCACACTGAGGAGATTTAAACTTCAGGACTCCTTATAAGTAATGGAAAGGGAGGTGGATATTTTTTTCTGTTTTTTAAATTAAATAGGCAGCTAGAATTGTTTTTAAAATTATTATGAAGAACAAGTTTAAGCTTTGTTGTAACATGCGTTGTTTGCCTGGACTGCTCAAGATCTGAATGCTTGTATAGGAGGAACTCTTTGAGTTGGCTTCTTAAATACCTTCATGCTGTTTCACATCTGATACTCCTTGATGAAACTTAGGTGCCTTGTCTTATAACAGGCTTATTCAAAGTGATACAAGCTACGAAAGTGAGATCTTGGAAGAGTGGTGCCATTTTCATAATGTAATAAAAATACTGTAATGATAAATAATTAATAATAAATAATCTGTAATAAGCATGTCATAAAAACAAATTTAATATTTCCAAGATCACTGCTTTTATAACTTATACTCAGGTAAAGGAGAAAATCCCTGGAAATATTCATTTTTAGGAGGGGGTTTGCGAGACTTGACATTTTAGTGAAAGGGGTTCACACATTGTTAAAGTTTGGGAACCACTGCTCTAGACCCACATTGCTTATTGAAAAAACACTACTTCATGAAACATCTACAAAATTTACTAAAACTCTCTTTTAAAAAAAACCCATAAAATCAGATCAAGAAAACATCTTACCAAAGCTAAATTATTAATATTCAACTAAAAATAAAGCCTTGTCAAATGGGAATCTAATCAAGATCAAATCAAACAGGTGAGTCTCAATGTTAGATTGGAGTTAAATCATCCAATTAAATGGTCAAATTAATTAAATCATCAAACTAATACAAGATCCATCCTTACATTCTTAGACGGATTCTAAAAATCTGTCTGTTTGGTAAAACTTTTTAGTTGGGATTTACAACCAAAATCAATGAACTCTATAATTTAGGCAAATATCTGAATATCGAAACCGAACTATATTGTCTAATGTCTAAACCACAAACTGAGAGACAGTTATCTAGCTTCCTTCTTAAAATTCAATTCTTAATGTTGGCTAATCCTTTCCTCCCTCTCCTGTCCACCCTAACCTGAGATGATGATGATATACAGGCTTTAACAGATCATTCCGGATAAGCAGAAGTTTGACAACTTATTTTCCAGAAAATACAGATTACAATCTCAAATTCTTCTACTTTCCTATTTTTGAACTAGACGGTAGATTGAAAACAGATTCCAAGAGAAGCTATCTTGATAGAAAGGTTTTATTTTAAGGCTTATCATTTGAAACAAAGTATTTAAATATTCTTTAAGATCTGTATATACATACGTTTTTCTTCTAACTGACTTCAGGGAATTGATGTTGCATTTATCTCTTAAGGAACACACACAAAATAGGGGCTTGGGAGTCAGAATTCCCAAATTCCATTCCCATTTCTGTCACTGTGTGATCTTTGGCAATTCCCTTAATGTTTCGGTGCCTTAATTTAGCCCTCTAGGAAACAGATAAATATTATTCCTATCTGACAAAGGTATTGTGAGAATTCTTATCTCAAGACATTTTACAAACAGAGAAGCCTCACAAGTCCTAAAAGCCCATCTGGTCCCTTTTATGATGCTGCTGTATGTAAAGTCCCAGAGTGAGGAAAGCCTGTGGGCCCATTCTGACTTATCTATCCTTCCTCTAAGCCACTTCATTCAGTGAGAGGAGCTCTCAGAGGGTGTTGCAGGCTGGAGGGACCATGTAGAAGCTGTGAAGCAAACTGGCATAGAGGGCTCTTTTTGTTTTTAATCCTGATTGAGTTTGCCACTGTCTTAATTTTGACAAAACAAGTCTTTGGGGTGTAGAAACTGTAGCCATGTGGGTTGCATGCTGCATAGTGTAATGTATGTGCTTGCCTGTAAATTGTAAACACTGCATGCATCCAAGCATGTGAAATCTAGTGTACGTGCTCGTGCTCCAGCATATGCAAAGCCTGGCCAAGAATCTGCGATGCTGTTCTGCCTTGCTTGCAGGTACAGTAAACCCATGTCACTCTATGCTGTAAGGGCTGGCCTGCACTGTTTTTACATTGGGGAGAAGTACAGTGGAAACATCCAAGGGGATACGTCTCATTAATAGAACCAAGAGTTTGAGATGAGTGTAATTTGGAGAGTTCTGGTCCTGCAGGCTCAGTTCTCAAGTCTTTCTTGTAATTGCTATGTTCTTGGCTGAAAATTTACAAAGCCACTGCATACAAGCAGTCTTGGGAGAGGGATAGTTAACAGGGAAAAATTTGTACAGCAGATAACTGGACAATGGACCTTGAATACGGTGGCAATGAGCTGCTAACGAGTTACTCTGCTACTTGTTAATTAAAACAGAAATAACTAGCTTCCCTCAGCTGGAACTCACAGAGAGGCAATCACATTCTTCTCTTGAAATCAGTTGTGATTAAGAGATGCAGGAGCCATGAAATTATGTACCAGAGATTTCTTTAATAGCTTTGTGATTATTATTGTACTGTCTCAAATCACTTGTTTAAGTTGGAGACTAAGTTCATATCAGCGTATCTGAGCAAACAGCAATGACAGAGGTAGAATAAAGTGTTCCTATCAAAACTGGCGACTCAGCTCTGAAGATTCACTGTTTTTGAGACAAATGTGGGGTGTATTTTTAGGATGGAAGAGGGGTGTTAAGATTTTGATACGTGTGATTTTGTTTTCTTCTGATCACTAGGAATATAAATGTCTAGAGATAACAGTAAAAGACTGAGATCTGGTTTCTGGTTCTGGTTCTGCTGCTACAATCTTGGGCAAATCACTTACCCTCAGTGCATCCCTTTCCTCCATCTGTCTAAATGGGGATTTTGCTTACCTTACAATGGTATTTGTGAGACTTAGCTAATGATTTGTTAGATTGTTTGAGACTCTTGGATGCAAAGCGCTACCAAAGGGCAAAAAGTAAATAAATTGAGGGCCCTTGTTCTGTTAAATCACCTTAGGCATCTGCTGCATGGCAGCAAGTTCTCAGTTCTTGGAACTGAGATGCACATTGTCTCCTAAAGGAGATGCTCTTTTCGTCTTGAATCTTAAATGTCTTCAAGGAATCTACCCCTCCACCCCCCCCACACACCCTATGTCCCAGTTTCATAACTACAGGGGAAATCTTGGAAATCCTTATCTGTTCTTGTTTTGCTTAGTCCCTGCCGGCCTATCACTGAACTAATCAGCATAGAGCTTTTCTATGTCCATGAGTGAGGTGCTTTAAATGTGCCTGGTTCAGTAGGCATTGGGTTAGATATTTCCTTGGCATATGTCCACAGAAGTCATCAGGGGTTAATTTGACTCCATGCATTTTTAAATCACAGCAAAAAGAAACAAAAATCCTACTTGATTAGGTTAATCCTTCTCTCTCTGTAGCACGTGAAGCTGCTGACCTCTACTTCACAGATCGCAGCACTTCACAGCACCGCTGATGCACCTCATATGGTTGTCAATCTTTTCCCTTTCTCCCTCTTCCCTTCCCCCCCTCCCTTGAAAGATTCCATGTTATAACAACTCTTCTTCTGATAGAGGGCTGGATTCACCTCCCTCTGGTGTGTGTTTGTGAGAGAGACTTAAATTACAGCTCTCCTAACCTCTGATAGCCCTTCCACAGTTTTGCTAGCGCAATAGCCTTGGGCCAGAAAAAATATGCAACTCATTTAAAATAAGAATTACAGTGCTGGTAAAGTACTCCATACACTTTGTCTGTGGATAGCATTACTGAGCTGCACTTGGCAGTAGCATCTATCTTATTTTTTAATAGTGAGTCTGTATCATCTTGGTCTCATCCCCCTTTTGAGAGGAGTGCCACAGAACTGCCCAGCACTCTGCTAGAATCATAGGGCTACTTTCTGATTTGGAGTTCTTATAGCTGTGGCTGCATTTTTTTTTCCTGAGTCTTTTTGTGACCAGAGTCCCCCAAGGAAGGGGGTTTTCCTTTGTGCCTTTGCTTAGGAGCACAGTCGTTTTCTCATGTTGGATTTGTAACTGACCCAGGCAATAAGTCCTGGGTAGGAACATTTGTCAGAACAGATGAAAGAAGTTGTAATGAAAAGAACATTTGATGGTAACAATGGCTGTCAAACTAAATCTGTGTCAACTTTAGCTGTAAGCATATTGACTACTGGTTCCCACAATGACCAGTGGGCAGAGCTCCATCCTGACCTAAATGCTGGAGGACATTTCAAGGAGCAGGAGTAAAGACTGCTGGTAATTCTTCTCCATCCCAGCCCTATCCATCACTGAGGACAGGTGCAATAGAAAATGGCAGTTCCCCAGTACAAAGCCACGTAGGAGAGAAGAGCCTTCTTACCCCGTCTGACCTACCAGAGGAGAAGCATTCCATGCATCGATTGCTAGAGGATCTCTCTTAATTCTAGACTGTGCTTAAACTGAAGGTGCAGTTAGCAAGGTAATGCTTTACTGATGTGCCATGCCAGTGAGGGCCCAGCAAACTAGTTCAGGTAAAATAAGAACCATGCTGAAAAGTGAAACTGAATGTTGGTTTGTTTTGTTTTGTTTTGTTGAGAGCCTTAGCATTCCAGATGTGTTGTCCCTGATCCACCAACTAATCTGGGACCAGGAGATAGATCCCATGGCAAAGGATACCTCATGGAGGCCCAGTGTGCTAGGAGAGGGAATAAAAAACTAAATGCTGGAGAAGTGCTGAGCAGCTCCTGCTGCTCACAGAGAGGCCAAATGGCAGGTATGTGCAGGAAGCTGCTGCAGAAATCTCACAGTAACTCCTGCAGTGCTTTCCCTCTATGTGTTCAGGGGCAGCTCTGTGTTTTGCTGCCCCAAGCACGGCAGTCAGGGAGCTTTCTGTGGGAGGTCCGCTGGTCACGCGGATTCGGCGGCAGTTCTGCGGGTGATCCGGTCCTGTGCCTTCGGCGTGCCCGCCGCTGAATTGCCACTGAAGCCACAGGACTGGCGGACCTCCTGCAGAAACGCCGCCGAAGGCTCTCTGACTACCACCCTCACGATGACCGGCAGGCCGCCCCCCCGCGGCTTGCTGCCCCAGGCACGTGCTTGCTGCGCTGGTGCCTGGAGCCGCCCCTGCATGTGTTCATCAGTTACTGCTCCCAACGAGAGAAGGGAAGAAACTTACTTAAAAAGGGAAAACATTGGGGGGGGGGGGAAATTAGCTCTCCAGCTCCTGGAGTAATTTTTCCTTGGTGACTAACGAACCAGAAATGTTGTGTAAAACATTCTCGAAAGCTGCAATAAAGACTTCTCTCTGAATGAAGGGCTGCTCTGATTCAGCGCTTGCCATTTCTGAGGGGTTTGTCCAGAATGACCCAGCTGCCAACCAAGTAACTTGTAAAATATGAGTTGGGAGGCATAATTAAGGTGAGCTCATTTGATCAGTGAAGCAGTTGCCAAGGCAGGGTAATAATAATTACTTCATCTCAGAGAGGCACTGCGTCTTGCCTAAATCAAGAAGACCACATTAAATTGGAGTGAAAATTGAAATTGGGCATCATAACTCCAAGTGGGAAAAAAAACTGAAGGAATGTCATAACTTGGTGAAGAAGGAGAAATAATAAACAGTGGAAAACTGTTTCTAAAAGGAAAATATGCTTTAAAAGTATATGAAAGCATGGAAAACCACAGTTAGTCTCACAAATGCCCTTAACTCGGCCCTGTATCATCACCCAAAATGAAGAGACAACGTAGTCCTCAGACAAAGCAGCTCTTCAACACACACAAGCTGCAGGACTGCACTTTATCAGTGGAGTATCCTATAGTGAATTTGTATCTGTGTCTATAGGGCACCTGTGATTCACCTTCCATCTGCAAAAGGAATATGAAATTTGGCATATAACAAGTCCCATGAATGGCAGCAAAGTGGTCAAAGTATTGCCCTCCCCAATACCACTTCCAGAAATTCATAGATTCCAAGGCCAGAAGGGATCATTGTGATCATCTGGTCTGACTTCTGGTATGGCACAGGCCATAGAACATCCCCAAAATAATTCCTAGAAAAACATCCAATCTTGATTTTAAATATTCAGTGATGGAGAATCCACCACAACCCTTGGTAAATTGGTCCAATTTCTGCTAACAATTTACACCTGATTTCCAGTCTGAATTTGTCTAGCTTGAACTTTCAGCTATTGGATTGTGTTGTACCTTTCTCTACTAGATTGAAGAGCCCATTGTTAAATATTTGTTCTCCATGTAGATACTTATTGAACTAATCAAGTCACCACTTAACCTTCTCTTTGTTAAGTTAAATTGTTCCTAGATGAATACATTTACGTTTAGCTATATTAAAATGCATATTGTTTGCTTGACCCAGTTTACCAAGCGATCTAGATCTCTCTGAATCAGTGACCTGTCCTCTTCATTATTTACTACTCCCCCAATTTTTGTATCTGCAGACTTTACCTCTGAAGATTTTATGTTTCTTCCATGTCATTGCCTCTTTTGGTTTTTCTCAGACTTTCAAGACCTATTATACCCTGGCAAAGGAGCCCCCTAACCAATTCTCATGGATTCTGGGTATCTTTTCATGAAAGGTAAAGATGTGGAGGCAAAATCTGCCTTATTACTGAAATTGGAGTTCAGCCTTACCTAAGCTGTCACTACAGTGTCTGCAAAAGAACCCAACACCTTGATTTCTCTTCCAGATAAAAAGTTTTTTAAAAATCTTGAGAGAAAACTAATTATCTTCAGGTCTATAAGGGACACCACCACATTAGAGAGAAACTGAGAACTGGGTTAGAGACTGACTCAGGGAACTAATAATGGCATGCTGACACTTGCTTTCAAACCACTGGATTTAATCCATTCCATCCCAGTAGTGACTAAAAGCTGTTACCGGCTGGAGGTTGTTTTGTGCTCTGTGTGAAATGAGTTGTGGGAGTGAGGAGGGGTGTCAGTCCATGTCCTTCTGGGCAGACAGACACATAACAAAATTCTACCACAAGATGAACAGGAGAACTTGTGGCACCTTAGAGACTAACAAATTTATTTCAGCATAAGCTTTCGTGGGCTACAGCTCACTTCTTCGGAGATGACCCATAGATGATAATTGAGATGACCCATAGAAGGTGTGAGGAGAACTTAACATAGGGAAATAGATTCATTTCCCTATGTTAAGTTCTCCTCACACCTTCTATGGGTCATCTCAATTATCACTTCAAAGGTTTTTTTCTCCTGCTGAGGATAGCTCATCTCAATTGATTAGACTCTTCCTGTTGGTATGCATACTTCCACCTTTTCATGTTCTCTGTATGTATAAATATCCCCTGTCTGTGTGTTCCATTCTATGCATCCGAAGAAGTGAGCTGTAGCCCACGAAAGCTTATGCTGAAATTTGTTAGTCTCTAAGGTGCCACAAGTACTCCTGTTCTTTTTGCGGATACAGACTAACACGGCTGCTACTCTGAAACCTACCATAAGATGGTGTAGCGGGGTGGTCACCCACTCCTGCCCTGAAGAGCTTAAAACAGCCCTGGGAGAGGGCTGTGGCAGGGCAAAGCAGTGAGCCTGGGCTGATTGTGGAAGCAGCCGCAGCTGGGCCATGCTCCAGTGAGGCCACATCTGGCCCTATAAAGGGGCTGCTAGGCTCAGGGCTTGGCTACACTTACAAATTTGCAGCGCTGCAGCAGGGTGTGAAAACACACCCTCTCCAGCGCTGCAAATTGCGGCGCTGCAAAGCGCCAGTGTGGTCAAAGCCCCAGCGCTGTCCGTTATTCCCCACAGGGAGGTGGAGTACGGACAGCGCTGGGAGAGCTCTCTCCCAGCGCTGGCGCTTTGACTACACTTAGCGCTTCAAAGCGCTGCCACGGCAGCGCTTTGAAGCGCTAAGTGTAGCCACAGCCTCAGAGTCTCTCCTCTAGCTGTGGAGGGAGACAGGCCTGGCTGCTGGGGAGTGTACCAGGATGCCTGAGGTGGAGCAGGGCTGGGGAAAGGTGAGAGGAGCTCCTGCCTGGCAACTCCCCAGGCTGCTGGCCTTGTGCAAGGCCAAATAGGTTCTGAGGTTGCAGGGGGCAGCCCAAGGGTAGGCGGAGGCAGCAGGTCCAAACCCCTCTTGTCTGTGATGAGTGGCTTGTACACTGCAGTCTGCCCCAGTGAACGGGGGCTAGATGGTGACTGGCAGTAGCCTTCTACTGAGGTGAGGTAGTGGGTGGGGGTCCCCTGGATGGGGAGACCCAGAAACTGTGGGGATACTGACAGGGGGCAGCCCCCAAGAGAAAGGGGCACCGGGGTCCGGGAGGGACATGGGGGCTAGCGAAAGGCGAGACAGCGGGTGAGAGAGGGCGCTCTGGAGAATGGAAAGCTAATTCCCTGGACGACCATCAGGATGTGCCGCGCCGGTGAGTCGTTGCTCTGTTACAGTGGACACGTACTGTGACAGTTATACGAGAAGCCATAGACCAAAAGGGACCAGAGGATGAATCACTTTCATGCTCGAAGAAGCAGTGTCCAGGTCTGGGCTGAGGCATATTGTTGAGTGAAGAGCACTTTGAGAGAAGTTTGCGCTAATGCTGATGTGTCTGAGCCTGGTCTGTGGCTTGAGGGACTGTCACTACCAAATTCACTAAAACCTGAGAACTGCCCTCCCCAGAGAGAGGAGATTCTCACCCCCTGTTGGATACAAGGTGATAATTGTTTACAGAGGACTTTCTGGGGTTTCAGTGCTGTATTCTGCTCCTTTAGGGCTATGATCAGAAGACTAAACTCAGTGTTGTAAATTCAAGCCTATATCTGTTATTAATAGAATCAAATTGCCCATCCTGGGAAGTGGAAGCTTTTCTAATGCAGACACTTAGTGTAGAGACCCTTTCATTAGACTCTATTCTGGCCCGTCATTCTTTGCCTCTTCTAAAAACATAACTAGTAATAGGCCAATCTCTAAAAGGCTTTCAGATAAGATCCGCAGTCCCCCCAAGACTGGGATTCTGATCCAGAGCAAAATAGCCTGGAAATTAGGCTTTGCTGGGAACCAGTTTTTCTGACCATTTTACTGTAAGGGTAGTCATATTACTACTGATTATTGTTAGCACGTCACATCTACAAAGAGCTGTAGGAGCATAATCCTATGTGGATCTACACAACCCCACAGTGATGTAAGTATGGTATTGTACCTGTGTCACAGATAGAGAAAATGAACTTACTTGCCAGTGTCACCTGGGGAGTCACTTTGGGAGTTGGGATTAGAATTTGGCAGTTCCTAGCTCCTAGTCTTTGTCATCACAGTTGATTAGATTTCCAGATCATAAGGGACCATTGTGATAATTTAGTCTGACTTCCTATATAACACAGGCCATAGAACCTACCCACAATAATTCCTAGAGCAGATCTTTTGGAAAAACATCTAATCTTGATTTTAAAATAGTCAGTGATGGAGAATCCATAGTGATCCTTGGTAAATTGTTCCTTTAGTTAATTACATTGTTAAAATTTTACACCTTATTTCCAATCCAAATTTGTCTAGTTTCAGCTTCCAGCCATTGGATCATGTGTTAGCAATTGAGTCCTTGGTGATGAACTGGGGACATTACATATACTGGAATGGGACACAACGGAATGGGTTGGGCAAGCTGAAGCCAATGTAGAAGGAGAACTTTTGTTTTCACACACAAGGCTGGGGCAGGGAATGCATGGACAAGAAGGGAGGGAACTCAATAGGGAGCTGAGAAAAGGCCACATTTTTCCAAGCTGTATCAGAGACGGGGAGAGAACTTGCCCTGTCCTGCAAGATGACGCATGAGTTCTGTGAAGTTCTGAGCAGCCTCTGCTTCCATTGACCTCAATGAGAAATGAAATTGTTGAGCTCCTTGCAGTTTCAGACTCTTGTGTCATGGAACTGCACTTGTGTAGCAAGGATTGTGTTGGGGTCAAATAAATGAAATTACCTGGGTAACCTCCAGGATATAGGAAAACGATAAAAGTGCTTTTTTGTGCAGTGAAAACTGCTAAGACATAGTGTAATCATGGTAAGGATTTCATATAAAGGTGTCACTGCTTTCTAAAGAATTCTTTCCTCAGACTTTTCTGAATGGGATAATTTATCACCAGAGATTAATTGCACTTAATTATATTAGTACAATGAATGGCTCACTGCACTTGTCTCTCTTAATTCTCCTGAATCCATTTCATGCCACCCAAGCTGCCTCACTGCTTGCCTCCTTTGTGCTTCTCCCACTTATGCCTCACGCAGCCCCCCATATGCCTTGAAACCCCACCACCTCGACCTAATCTGCCATGCCTCCGTCCTCTCCTCCGTCTTTCCTTAGTACACATCTCTCCTGCTGGGCGGCTATCTACCTTTTAGTGCTGCTTCTCTCACTGCCCAGTACTTAGCAAAGAACTGAAAATAATTGCAAGATGGCAACAAGCTAGTGATGAAAATCATGATACTTGCGCAACGTGCTTAACTACACTATTTGTTTGAGTTACTTGTTGCCTGCCATAACTCCTCCTCTTGCCTATGGATTGTCCATTTAGGTGTAGGCCCTCTGGAGCAGGGGCCTTGTCATGTTTTTACCTATCTATAAAGTGTCTAGCACACTTGACACTATATAAATAATAGTAATCTATTCACTAATTTAGTTTCTCTAGTTTGAGTAATTGATTACATTGCACATCTATAGTGCTATATAAATCATATTGATTATTGTTCACCAGCTATTAAGTCCCTTTGTAAAAGGGTAGATAGAATGTATAAAATTTACATCCAATGACTAATTTGGTATTCACCTGAGCAACAAGAAATGGTATTCAGATTAATCAAATTATAAACTGCTGAGTGCATAGAGCCATAAAGATACTGTACAATCGATTTATATTTGATTTTTTTTTGGCAGCGGGATATTGGTAATAAAAAAAAATCCCCAAATGAGTCTTCTTCACTAAAGAGAACATGTCTGATTATTTTCCTAGTTTGCTAATAATAGTTTGCTAATAATTGTATTAGAGTTGCCTTAGCACAGGATGACAATTTAAATCTATTCAGAAAAAAAATGACTTTTTTTTCCCTTTTCCAAAATTATTTTTTTTAAACTAGTGTATTCTGGAAAATCTAATGACCTTAATGTGAATAATCTTGGGTTTATGTAATTGACTACAGCTAGTTTTTAATTTAAAATGATTTGCACACGTTTTCCAATACAGCATAAAGGGGTGAATTTGGTTTGCTGTGATTTGGGGGGTCATATGTAGGGATGATTACTAAATATTCCATGAAAATTTTTGTGAATCCTAGTAGCACCACAAATTTAGGGCAAAGGATTATTGTCCAAAAGCTTATCCTGGATGTGCTGGGTTTTTTTGTTTTTTTGTTTTGTTTTTTTTACTGTTTCTAAAACATTTCCCATGCAGTTGGAAAGAGAAGAAACAATACCGTGTGACTTAGGTGGCCAAGCATACAAGAAGAATAGTGACTGGTCACAATGAACAACCCCTAAACAACCCATAGTCTGAAAATGACTCGTTCAGCAGGTTATTTGGTGAATATTCAGGAACAATTAATCCAGTTGAAGAAAATGAGCTCTGGCTTGTGAATGCCTTTCTAACTTAATAAGGAGAAGGCCAGATTTTTCTAACTTTAGGCACTCAAATAAGTGGTGTGGTGTTTTTGTGCTTTTTTGTTTTGTTTTGTTTTTTTCTTTCCCCCAGACATCCAGAGCATGTAAGGTCCCAATAGCCTTCTGTGAGGACTATGGGTAAAATCTGACTGGCAATGCAGCCCTCGTTGGCAAGATGCAGTCCAGGGTGCTTTGCATCAACTAGACAAAGACCATAACCACTATTAAAATTTACACTTAAATACAGGCACTTAATAAATGTCCGTGTTGTGTTTAGGCAAGTAAGTTCCACTCCTCATTATGCCTCCTGAGGCATTTATGAATGAACATAATGATGATCGCGTTACTGGCTGCTCATTTGGGCTTCTGGGACATTTGTCACAGGAGAGTGACTCATTTGCTCGTCATCAGAAGCTCACCCTGATCAGCGTTTTGCTGGGTTTTGTCATGAGCTCTGATCTTCACGAACGTTACTAATATGTTAGTCGAGCAGAGGAGCACCTGGAAGCATGCATTGGCCAATAAGGTCCCCAGGCCCTCACATAGCTCATGTTTATGAGAGCAATATTGTCATGCTTGTATGTCTGAGCATGGTTATGATGTGCTCCCATTAGTGACCCCTATTCTGGGTGGGTTAGTTGCTCAAGGCAGAGGCCTGATGCGCAAATTTTTCTTCACAAACATTTTAAATGTTTCGAATTATAGGAAGGAGTACAATGCTGGCAGAGGGAACCTTAAAGTGCCGTGTTCTAAAAATGTAGAGTCTGATTCTGTTCATGCGTACACTCGTGTGAAATGCAGGGCAATTGATGAGTCACGTTGATGTAATGGAAAGAATCCAGCCCAGTTTTCTTTAAACTCTTGTATAATTAAAAACGGCTTCATATTTTTTTTTGCCAGTTTAAAATGATACTGTGCAGGCCCTTGGCTTCTCCCCACCCCCACAAAAAAGATTTGGATATGTGAAGGGATTAAAAAACAAAAAGGGCCGTTAAAGCAGCCAGGGTAAAATTACAAGGGTCATTTAATCCTCATGCTTCAAAGCATAAACTGATCAACAGCTGCGGTTAGATGATGTTTCCCCACCCTGTGTTAGAGTATTGCACAATTAGGTTCATGCTGCTGGTTTTATGCCTTCTGAAACATCCATGCTGCGCCATTCTCTGAGATAGGATGCTGGGCTAGATGGACCATTGGTCAGTTACAGGATGGTAGTTCTTATGTTCATAATTCAGCTTTTGCTAGTTTGATGTTTTTAAAAGACCACAAGGGAAAATGCAGGCAACAAGATGGGCCCGTCAGAGCCACCTAGGATGCCTGCTACTTAATTCACTTGGCTTCACTATTGTCACATTAATCATCAGTGACCAAATGTAGAAACTTCTCTTCCTGAAACTCTGAGTAGCTGGCAGTCGGTGTCTGTGCAATGTGCAGAGGCAGATCTCTTTGGGGGGGGAGGGGGTGGAAAGGCAGGGAAGTGTGCTAGATGTTGGAGCAGCTGCCACCCAGAAGAGACAGTAAGAGGGGAAAGTTCAGCCCCTGCTTTGGAGGAGCGCTTGGACCGTGTCAGCTGAAAACCCTGGGTTCTCTTGGCCTCAATTTTGGGATCACAGAAGCTGCTCTTGGCTAGAAGTCCTTTTCCAAGAATCAGAGGGGTAGCCGTGTTAGTCTGGTTCTGTAGAAGCAGCAAAGAATCCTGTGGCACCTTATAGACTAACAGACGTTTTGCAGCATGAGCTTTCGTGGGTGAATACCCACTTCTTCAGATGCAAGTGGGTGAATATCCACTTCTTCTTGCATCTGAAGAAGTGGGTATTCACCCACGAAAGCTCATGCTGCAAAACGTCTGTTAGTCTATAAGGTGCCACAGGATTCTTTGCTGCTTTTCCAAGAAGGCTCACTGATGTCCCTGCTCATTGGAAAGGTTTGTTTGGAGGTAATGAGTCAGAAAATGAGCATCACTCGTGACCATAACCTTTTCATGAAAATCTCCATACCATGTCAGACAGGTTGTGTGTTTTGCATTGGCCGTCTTCTTGGTTGTTCTGAGACAAACATGCAACAGAGGCTCTTTATGATCATGAAACTCAGGGCAGCCCAGAAGGGGCCCCCGAAATTGCTTTGCCCCAGGCCCCCTGAATCCTCTGGGCAGCCCTTATGAAACTCTGAATTTCCTTCTTCCTCTTTATATAGGGATCTTGACAGGACTGTTTTAGTACTTGCAGGGTAGATCTAACTGGGCTACAGCTGTGTTTTTATTTATCTAGGCTGTCTGTGAAGCAGCTGGTTTAGCTCTAAAGTACCTGAGACTTTTTTCTTACAGAGTGTATATGGGTCCCTCTCTGAAGTGATGCAGAAGTGGAAAGAATATCAGCTCCAGTGCCTGAAGTATCTTGTTGAGACGCCTCCTCTTGTGGCAGGTAATGCTTGGCAGGAATGGGATGTTTACTTTATAAAACATCTGCTAATTGGGGCAAGGAAACACAAAGTCCTCCCTTTCCATAACTCCATTTCCATTTCCAATCTCTCCAGCCCACTGCTTGTGTTGGGCTGCTTCCTGGGATAACAGGTTTCCCTGCAGGCTGTGGGAGAGGAGATTACATGGAACGGTTCTGCTATAAAACTTTGCATGGTGTCAAGTACCACGGTGTTAGTCTGTAGCCACAAAAACAACAAGGAGTCTGGTGGCACCTTAAAGACTAAGGGATTTATTTGGGCATAAGCTTTCGTGGGTAAAAAAAAAACCCACATTTTTGCATTGTTGCATCTGAAGAAGTGGGTTTTTTACCTACGAAAGCTTATGCCCAAATAAATCCCTTAGTCTTTAAGGTGCCACCGGACTCCTCGTTGTTTTTGTGCTATAAAACCATTCATCTCCATGGCCCAAAGTATCTTGCAGTGCCAAGCTCATGTTTGGTTCCAAGGCAGGTGGTATTGTCAGTGCAGCCTGCAGGATGAATGCCACCCATGGAGTTCTGCAATGTGCCCTGCAGCCTTTCATGTGGAGGAGCAGCCCAAGGGAGACAATAGGTCCTAGCAAGGAGTGTTCTACAGGGATCTTCAAGGAGAGTCCTGCATTGGACATATAAGGCCATATTCCATTTACACTCGGTCCCCTTAATATACACCCACTTTAAGTGCCCTTTATTTGTCAGAGTGGTGTAAAGGGGCCTTAGTGTAAATGAGAATGCAGCTGCCCTCATCTTCAGCAAAACATTTCAGCCTATAGAGACCATGAACTGCAATCTGTTCGGTGTTATGCTTGGCAAATTGCTGGGACTTGCTGACAATGCAGCCCACAATTGGACATGCCGTGGGAGCTCCTAGAGTGCCTGTGTGCTACAGTAAAGCTCTGAAAAGAACCGCGCGAGTCTCAAATTACATTTATAAAACACTGTTTTTAAAAATGTTATTCATTTCCCCATAGCTGCCTCTGTTAGTTGTATTGCTGCAATGGCGTGTATAGTGATAGCAGTAGTGGGAGGGAGACATTCATCTCCCTTTGTTCCATTATGCTCAGAGTGATCACCTCCAAGACTGACGGTTTAATAAATGTGAAGCTGTAGTGTTAGCACATTGAATAAGCTGTAATGCTGATCTATGGTAATTTATGTGGGCATATCAGCAATGTATCAATGTATTAGTTTAGAATTCACAACATCATGATAGCAACCAGTTCTCAGAGAGAGATTATATACAGCATTCATAACAAGAAGATGAGCTGCTGAGAGAACCAATGTGAGAGACTGGGCTATACAAAGGCAGAGAGATGAGGAGGATACCTGGCACCGGGGCAGGATGGAAGCTTCTAGCTTCAGGTATTGTGGCACCATGGCATGAGATCTTTGCGATGTCACCTCCACAATCATCCTGCCCATTTGTTCAGTCAGTGAAAGAGCAGCCTGGGAGGTTCAGTCCCTTCCCTTTATTCTTGTAAGGGGTGAGGATAAATGGTATTTACTTCCCCTTCCTAAAATAAAATAAAACCTTTTACAGTTATGTGGTGCAGCTGCTTTGCCTTCATTCCTTCTGTTTTCCAATGGTTGCTCTTCACAGTGATCATGGTTCAAGGCCAATGCTTGATCCCATTCTCCATCTCTCTGCAGAAGGCAAGTTCTGCAGCAGGACATTGGATGACTATGCCTGCTGGCCTGATGGGCTACCTGGGACCTATGTGAACGTAAGCTGCCCTTGGTATCTTCCTTGGGCCAGCACAGGTAAGGACCTGTCCTTTCTGGGCAAATCCATCCCCAAATGTGAGATGTTTGCCTCGCAGCAGCCTGTTAAACTTTTACACAGCCATTGCAGCTGAGACACTTAAAAGCTTTCGATACAAGGATACTGATCCTAGTCCATCCTAGCTAAATACTTGGCCATTTTCCTTTTGCGGTAGGCGGTAGAAGAGGAGGGTGGCATTATGCTGTGATTGTGTGCCAATCAGTGTGGGTACCTCAATGGCAAGGAGCTAAGAATCAAGTAATATCTTATACAAACCAGAACCAAATGTGATGCCTCTTAGATGCAAATCTAAAAACCTAGATAAAAGTTGTTAAGAAGAAAGATAGAGCAACATACAGTAGATAAATTGAAATGGAGGAGAAAGTGTTTTAATGTTCCTTCCTTCATTTTGCATTAATTTCTGGGATTCATTGCTCTCTGGTTTATTAGAATGTGGTTTGTGAAGAGGTTGTCACTGGGAAAATTCTGGCCTTAAAAATCTATGATGGGACCATTATGATTATGTTGTCTCATCTCCTGCATAACTCAGACCATGGAATTTTACCCAGTGATTCTTGTATTGTGCCCAATGAGTTGCAGAGCATGTCTCTTTAGAAAGACCTCTAATTCTGATTTAAAGAGCTTCCTTTGTGTTCCCCTCCTGCTTGATGATGACTCTGTTTACTGCTTAAATGCAAATTAAGTAGAGCACACATTTCTTTGTTTAGGACAGACCTGTTTGCCAGCTTCTGTTTGGCTGGGGCGTGGGGTTTAGAACATCATAAAGGGGAATTTTATAACTTCACATATGATGCTGCCACACCTATTTTACCAGGACACTACTGATCAGCAAACTGAGTTTTCAGAGGCATGCCTTTTACCAAGATTATTACAGGAGAGATATTTTCTGTCACACAGTTACTCACTCCTTTTTCCCTTGCTGTCTGTAATGACCTGTATACTTTTCACATTACTCGTTTACCAGTACCTTGCTCACACTAAGGCCATGGCTACACTTGCAAATTTGCAGCGCTGCAGCAGGGTGTGAAAACACACCCTCTCCAGCGCTGCAAATTGCGGCGCTGCAAAGTGCCAGTGTGGTCAAAGCCCCAGTGCTGGGAGTGCGGCTCCCAGCGCTGTACGTTATTCCCCACAGGGAGGTGGAGTACGGACAGCGCTGGGAGAGAGCTCTCCCAGCGCTGGCGCTTTGACTACACTTAGCGCTTCAAAGCGCTGCCGCAGTAGCGCTTTGAAGTGCAAGTATAGCCATAGCCTTCATATCCATGTTGGAGATAATCTTTTCCAAGTTGTTTATTTTGCATTTGTCCAAGGTGAATATCATATTCTTACTCTGTCTATATTTCTGATTTCCTTACAGCACTTTTGTAGTATTTCTCTGCTGTTGGTAGCAACTGTCAACTTAGTATCATCTGTGAATTAATATGCTGTTTGTTTAGCCCCTCGAGATCATTAATAAAGATATTAAACCTTTCAAGCTGTTTAAAGATTTTCTTTTTCTAATGCACAGAATCAATGTTTACCTTCCAATTACCTGACCTAAAAGCCCCTCAGATGCTCCAGAACTCTTTCCAATAGCTCTAATCTTTTTGGATATCTAATAACCTACTTATAGGATTAAACGCCTTCCCTCCAGCAAACCCATTTATTTTCAATCTTTAAGACTCTACGTGCAGTCATTTGACTGCACTTGAAACCATCACTGCAGGAGAGTCAGAATTTAACGCAATACTGTGGGGAATAAGTTATCAGAATGTGCAATATCTTTCATATACTTTTGCAAATAAGTAAAAAATGAATTACTCTGAAAGAGTATTTGAGTGAAAAAAAATAGCAATGCTTCGGACTTCTATGGAGTATTGCACAGGAAGGTGGCAAAAGGACGTTAGACACAAATTAAGCCTCCCAATCTCCTTCCCTCTTCATTGCTGGTTATCCCCATTTGACATAAGGGAGTTGGGGGAAGGAAGGGGAACAAAGAAGTAACACAAAAAGTGACTGTGAGAGCTGGAAATGTAACCTAGGAGTCTGAATTCCCATGGCCTGATTCATCACTGCACTGCACCTTGTGGAGTCATTTACAGCACTGCCAAGTTGGGGGTAAAATGCTGCCAGACTAGAAGGGTAGTGTGCTTATGCTTTCTTTTCCCTGGAGAAAAATGTTTCAAAAGATGCAGTGCAACAGTGAATTGGGCCTTCAATTCCCTTCTATAACCACTGAACCACACTCATTTTTTATTCTTACATAGCAATGCATTCCCATAAATCCAAAATAGACTCCAGCACTTCTGGGTGTGGACCCCTAATTTTCTATTCTACACATGCTGAGAAGGGAGACAATAACGTTACAAATGAGGCTTTGTTCAGGAAGCATCTCGAAAGGCTCTTTGGTGAGGTGTGATGTTACTGAGTGGGAAGTGCAACAGTTAACTGTAGCTAGAGAAGTGTGAATCTTAAGCTATGTCCTCACTAGAAATGCTGCCGTGGCACAGCTCTAGTGCTGCAGCTGTGCCCCTGTAGTGCTTCAGGATAGACACTCACTACAGTGGTGGGAGAGGTTTTCCCATCGCTATAGTTGATCCACCTTCCCAAGAGGCAGTAGCTAGGTCGACAGAAGAATTCTTCTATCAACCTAGTGCTGTCTACACTGGGGGGTAAGGTCCACCTTAACTACATTGCTCAGCAGTGTGGATTTTTCACACCCCTGGGTTGAACTAACTTTTTAGTGTCGACCAGGCCTTAAGAATATGCTTGACTTTATGCCTGGGGGTGGGGGTCAGCCCATTGATGGAGGTTAGGATAAGCCTACACTTAATGCTACAGCAGCACAGCTGTGGTGCTTCAGTGTAGACACTCACTACAAGGATAGAAGGGGTTCTCCTGTGCTAGGTCGAAGGGAGAATTCTTCCATCCTAGCTACTACTTCTCAGGGAGGTGGATTAAGTCAGCTTAACTAAGTCTTTCAGGATGTGATATTTTTTTCGCACCCTGTGAGATGTAGCAATGCCGCTGTAACTTTTCAGTGTCGACCACTCCTTAAGAAGTAACTTCTCTTGTCAACAGCTCAGTCAACTGCAGGATTTTCTTCATCTTTCTCTCAACATCTGCTATTGGCTACTGATCTGGTATAGCAATTTTTATGTTCCCAATTTGTGAAGTGAGGCTGTAGCCATTGCAGATGCTATGGAGAGTGTGAATGCTGCTCCTGCTGGGGATAGAATATAGAAAGCAAAGTAAATGGAAAAAACTAGCAGTATTGTTTGACCTGGATAGTTATCACATTAGGGCTTGGGATATATGTATTTTTTCAAGTAATTGCTTAATATGATCATTTTGTGTTAAAAGGTAATCAGATTCCATTTAGCCAGTTACATTAACAAGCCTGAACTGGTGCCAGTTGGCATAGAGGGCTGGAAAAAGACCCCACACTGAGTGCTTGCAGTGAGAGATTTTGTAATGCAGGAACTCTTCTTGTTCGTACTGCAGACTTGGCCAGCTTTGTATTTGAGCAGCTACTCAGTCTCTCATTCACAGGTCCCATTCTCCCTCACTCTGTTCTGGTGGTCTATCAGTCTTAGCACCAGCCTGACTCATGGCTTTGCTGTCAGATGTAGCTCTGCAGGGTGACTAGCAGGACAGGAAGTTGAAAATGATGTGAAGATTGTCTTTTCATCCACTTAGCCATGAGCCCAATCCCTGATGCTGTCAGCAGTCTCCTCTTCCCTCTATCTGCAGCCACCGACTTTTCTCAGGGAGGTGTAACTGTGTCCCCCAGCATGGTAGCTTCTGAAACTGTCTGCATCAAACTGGTAGCCTATACTATAGTGCCTTGACCAGGGAGGGTCTGAACAGGCCTCTGTTCTATTCTAGAGTAAATAGGGGGAGTCAGAGAAAATTCTCCCATCTTTAAGGGGAGGCAAAGACCTGCATTTTCAAATCCATGTTCCTAAAATTAGGCACTTAAATCCATATTTAGATACCAAGCCAGGAACATTCAAAGGAGCTGAAGAGAATTAGGATACCCGTTCCAGTGAATTAAACAACAATGGCCTGAATCTGAGAAGTGCTAAGCCATACTCCATATCAGTTTTTTTGCCTGCTGCCAGACTTAGACCAGCAGTTTTCAGTCCCAAGCTGTCTGGGCTGACATGTGAGTTGATCAGCTAAGGTCCTGGCTGAATCTGCTGTAACCCATAGTGGGGGTTTGTCACTCATGAGCCTGAGACCGGAGGAAGCACTAGGCCCTAGGGTTTAGTGCTAGTCAAGGACTTGGGAGACCTGGGGTTTAGTCTGTGTTCAACCACAGACTTCCTGTGTGACTTTAAGCAAGTCATGCAGGCCTGGATCCACAAAGGGACTTGAGTGTTGTGACACCCACTGTTGCAGTGCCTAGAAGATCACTAGTACAACGCTGCAATCTGCAAAGCCTGGGATTCCTATACGATGAATGGAGAGAAATAAGCACCTAAAAATGCAATCCACCATAGCCAGCATGCTAGGCGGGAAGTCACCTAAGCTAGCCACTAGAAGATGCCAACAAGAGGGGTATGTCCCAAGCCCTGGACCTCTCAGGGTTTGGCACCTAAGTCCAAGCACCTATCTTTGCATTCAATCCCCAACCAGAAACCTCTCTCCTGGAATCAGGTGGCTTAAGTGTCTAAGTAGTTTCTTGGGAGAAGGAGTGAGGCACCTGCATCATGCCATACGAAATGAGAAGGGGTTAGTGATGCCTGCCTTGTGACTTTTAGCTCAGGGGTTAGCACACTCACCTGGGATGGCGGTGAATCCAGGTTCAATTCCCCACTTAAGAGCAAGTTAGACAAACACCTGTCATGAATGGTCTAGATAATCAGTCCTTCCACGAGTGCAGGGGACTGGACTAGATGACCTCTCAAGGTGCCTTCCAGTTCTGATTCTATGTGGAGCTCCATCAGTCTCTCCTGTTGAAGCTGTTCCACTTTGGATAAATAATTAGTCACTGGGCCAGACAGAGTGCAAATTACTCTATAGCTTACTCGTTAGCGTACCCATCTAGGAAGTGGGACGCCCAGGGTCCAGTTCCTCTGCTCCAGGAACTGTTTAATTATTGATACACAGTGGAACAACTTAAACAAGAGAGTTTGAGGGACCCTATGTCAGAATATCTCATACCTCAGTTGATTAGGGCACTCTCCTGGGAGGTGTGGGCTTCTCTTGTTTGAGTCCTTTCTCTCTTTCAGGTAGAAGGGGAACTGAACTTAGATCTCCCACATCCTAGCTGAGTGCTCTAACCACTGGGTTACAAGGAGGGCACTACCACCACCTCCTCCGTCTCAGGCTGCATTTTGAATGGCCCGGACCCAGTAGGTGCTCAGGGCATACTTACCAGACCAGGTCCCCCAGGGAATGTAGGTGTTTGCCTGCCTATCTTCCTCTGGTTTGTGCATAGCTCTTGAGCTTAGGTGGGAGATAAGTGTCTGGATGCCTAGAGTGAAGCAGCAGTGCACATGTGCATGCTGAGAGGCAGAAACGTAGGCACCTAGGGAATTTCTACAGCAGGAATTTAGGTGCCAAGTGAGTGTAGGCACCTACAGGGTTAGGTGGCAGGTGAGCGGGGGGGCATACTGGATCACAGTGGAGCCTAAAACTGGGAGTTAGATGCCTAAGTACCTTTGTGAATCTGGGCTGTAGTGTTTCTGTAGCTCAGTTCCCCATCAGTAAAATGGGGATAGTAGTGCTGCCCTACTTCCCAGGATGCTTGTGAGGATAAAATGCATTAGACTGAGAGAGGATCAGATGTGGTGACGGAAGCCATACAGGTACCTTAGCTAGACAGACTGTGGTTTAGAGCAGTTCATGCTTCATTGCATGTTGAGTGGGAGGTGAGCAGCTGCTGTGCACCACATTCCAGCAGAGAGGCTCAGCATCACAGTAGGGATGAGCAGGCCAGCGTACCAGTCACTAAAGTACTACCTTATTCCCGTCTTCATTATATGAAGTACCAAACATCTGCGTCCCCTGGTACTTCGGCACAAGCTGGCACTGTGTGTGTTCTGCAGTTGTCTAGATAATGTTTCCAAGACGTACTTTGGGGGATGCTTCCCTGTTTTCTATTCTTGTGGGCAAGTCTCGGCATTCTGCTATGGGGAGAATTTGCTGATTGCAGCATTTCAATCAAAATACTTTAAAGAAGATGTGAAATTATTTTTTTCCTGTTGAGGCTGTGTAGCAAATGTTCATCTGATTTACATGAAGCAGGACTTTTATATTCCTGCTGCATGAAGCTCAGATTGGGCCACCTGACACCATATTGGAGTCCTTCTACCTAACTGTTTAGTTGCTTTGATAACCCGGAGCCATCTCCATTTCCTATCTGCCATAGGTACTTATATTTGCTCCATCACCATAGCAGCTGAGCACCTCATGATCTCTAAGGGATTTATCCTCACAATACTGCTGTGCTCCAGGGAAAGACTATTATCCCCATCTTAGACATGAGGAACTGAGGCACAGGGAAGCCAAGGTCACACCGAAAGTCTAGAGCAGAGCAGGGAATTTAATCTAAGTATCTCAAGTCCCAGCCTAACACCCTAAGTGCTGGACTATCCTTCCTCCTTCCTGTGATTCATTTTCAGTGCTCGTGGACACAACCTGTTCATCTTCTCAGGAGCCCAGTAACACAATGCTTAAAGAGCCATTTCAGATGAAATAAAGCCTAACCTGAACTGTTGCTCAAAACTTAATCTTCAAAGTCTGAGGACCCTGGGATAAATTTTTCTGTTTTTTATTTCCATAGCCTCTGCATCTCCTGGTCTCAGACAGGGCTGGGTTGGAAATGTTGAACAAGTGTGAAACAGTTCTCTTGTGGTTTTCCTTAGTCCTGACAGAATGTTCTAGAGAACCTGTTCCCATGAAGTTTCCAGCCCACTCTCTGAAGTCCAGAGAAGCCAAGGTTAAAGCTTTGGATCAGGTCTTTTGTGAACACAAAGGCTTCAGAGAAACTTCTGCCTGAGCCAAAGCTTTTGAGATTTGATCACTAGTAAACCTACAGAGTGACATTTTGCACTCAGTTACATACAAGTAACCCTGCGGAAATCTGGTAACCATAAAACATGGCTGAAGATACTGTGACCGTTTGTATACACTGAAGTCAATCATTTGAATGGGTGCAATTGGGGGGGAAACAATGTACCTTGACGTACTATCAGTTAGGAATATTACAGGAAAATAGCAGTGCCCCTTTGAGAGAAAGCATCCACTTCCAGTTACTGTCACTGGCTATGCATCTCAGTATTGTTACTTTTTTAAAATTTAAGGCCAGTTGCCAATAATGCTGTATGGACCTGGAAAGCTTGGAGCAGCAAGTACAATTCATTTTACATTTATGTCCTTTGGGGTTCTGATATTTTATTGTTTAATGGCACTAAATCCTCTTAAATAGAAAATCTTCCAGAGATAGTGGTTCCAAACACGACTTATGTGCACAGTAACCACATCAGTTGTTTTTTATGTATACTGGGGCACATAAAGGTTAGCTGCAGCCTGGTGGAGCGTAGCCATGTCTGAGTGCCATATGACAGCTAATGTGTTCCCTCTCTTCTTATTGTTTCAGGTAGCTCAGAAGTTAGTGGCTGTGGGTATGTGTCTGTTCATTTAAATTACATTATTTGAAACATAAGCATTAAGTAGATTATAAGGAAACACTATGTCCAAGATCTTTGGTTACTACTGATACACACATTTAGTAGTTATAAATAGAGATGACACCAGCTCACAAAATTCAGATCCGGTGCCAAACTCCCCCGAAGTTTGTGGATATTTGTATCCAGGGTTTTGGTTCAGGAGCCATCCCTAGCTATGCTGTCTGATTCAGGTGACCTCCTAATCTACTATGATCCTGGATAACTTTCACTTAATTCAGTGGGCTGCCCAGTAGCAGAAGGCTGTGCAGTGGCCTTGTAACCAGTCAAGACAGTGGTCCCCAAACTTCTTCTGTCACCTCCCTCCACCCTTACCAGTAGTGGAATCTATCCACGCCCCTGCCCTCCCTCCATGAGCTGTGGTTGGGAGCTGGGAGCCAGGGGCCAAGCCACAGCTATACTCAGGGCCCAGGGCAGGGAGCAGAGCCATGGTCAGGGCTGGGAATCAGGCTAGGGTGGGGGTAGAGCACCCTGCCGCAACCCCTTGAATGTTCCTCTGCTCCCCACCTAGGGGGCACGTGCCAGTTTGGAGACCTCTGAGTCAAGATGATAGCATAAAAATAGAACTCTCACACAGTGCCTGTTAGAACACTTTTATGCAGTAGAGACCAAACAGATTCCAAATTGTGGGATTGGAAGGAGCAGGATATTTCCCCCAAAAGTTTCTTTGGTTTAGGCCTCCACAGCAGTAAGATCTCCTTTATTATATATAAACACCCTCTAAAAGGAGTTTCATGTAAAATGTGGTATAAAGTAAAGGCGGGTAGAGGGTTCACTACACTTTTCTTTCCCTCTTACACCAAAATTAAGTTTGTAGTAGGCTTTCAAATATGCTAACTTGATCTCAAAAGGGGCTAGAAGAGATGTTAATTTGCATTTGCCAACCCTGTAAAGCAATTCAAATTTTAAGTTTCCTTCCCTGGACTAAAAGTTGTCTCAATCTAATCAACAAATTCACTTTGCAAATAATATGAAAACTCACTTACTGACAGGACGTTTACCTCTGACTGTATCAACTACATCTGTTTATAAGATGATAAACTCTAGAACATATGCCACTCTTGTTTCAAGGACAGAAATATGGACTGTTGAAATAAACAGTCAGAAATTTCATTATGAGAGATACAGTGGAGGGATGTATGTGTCACAGCTCATGGCAACTGCACCAACTGCTTGTATGTGTGGGGTGGGGAGATGTTGAAATGTCAGTTCTTTCTTATATACTTGGTAGGACTGTGGTGTTATCCAGGATTATTTTTCAGAGTGGTCTTTCCAGTTAAAATAAATACAAATATATTATAGTTATTATATTATACAGAAGTACAACTCCCCACCAGGGCCGGCTCCAGGCACCAGCATTCCAAGCAGGTGCTTGGGGCGGCAATCTGCAAGGGGTGGCAGTCTATGCGTTTTTGGCCCCAAGCAGTGCACCGAATTGCCACAGCGGATGGCGGGGGCAGTCTGTGCGCCATTAGGGCGGCACGCGCGTTTCTGCGGCAGCGGCAATTCAGTGGCAGCTTCTATGTTCAGCTGTCCATGGCGGCGCAGCTTCTGTCTTCCAGCTGAAGACAGAAGCTGCCGCCGAATTGCCGCCGCCGCAGAAACGTGCGTGCCGCCATAAAGGCACATGGACTGCCCCCACCGTCTGCGGCAGCAATTCGGCGCGCTGCTTGGGGCGGCGAAAACAGTAGAGCCTGCCCTGCTCCCCACCAAGATGTTTTTTCATTAGAAGTCTTAGGTGAAGAAATATATAGCATCTCATTACATGGGACAATCAACTTTACATCTTTTAATAGAAACAAAGTATGCCCTTGCTAGGTATTGATGAAAGAGAATGTTAATCCAGTCATTAGTTAGTAACTAAGGTTCTGAATTAAGCATTAATCTTGTATAGCAAGTGCTTTGCTGAAAAAGGGACTAAGGCTATTATCTAAATATCCATTTTCCTTATCTGAAAGTTACCAGCTAGTTGGAAGATTCACTTTCCAAGCCCCAAAGACTAGATTCTTTTTTTAATTATGTAAACTTAGTATTTATCAGCAGTGTTTCCCTGTTGAATTCTAAGAGTTTGTCTTCCTCTGAGACAGACAGACACACACACACATTCTAATTCTGATCTCTTTGGTGTAAATCAGAAGTAATTCCATTGAAATCAGGCAGAGTTACATACATGTAAGAACAGAATCAGAGCCCCTGTGAATATAGATTGCCAGGATTGAATGAGTTTGGAATTCTTTGCCTTTTTTATTTGTGTTATTCCTCTTAATTTTTTTGATCCCTTACATATTAGTATATAATCTTTATTGAAAAATACAAAGATTTTCTGAGACAAAAATCTCACTTTTCATAGAAAGATGTACACAGACGTATATGTACAGGCAGTCTAGGACATCCTAGTAATTGTTTTATTTTATATATATATATTTAAAAATCCATCCCCCTTCCATTTCAAAACAGTTTCACAAACACAGTTTTAACTTTAAAAGTGCTAGGCTGTGCAAAATGGCTGCAGTTTTCCTTTAATCTCGCACACAGACTCTCTTATTTATCTGCATTGGTACCCTTTCCCTCTAATATTTTGCTGTGAACTTCCCACTGAGAGTTTTCTATGATAGGCAAAATCCTCCATGCCCCCCTCACCCCCAAGAGATCCTGTCACTTATTCTGGAATTATGGCAAATAAAGACTCATCCTCAAACACACTCAAAATGGTGACTTTTAGAATTTGTGTTCTTCCTTCTTTTTCAAACAAAATTTAAGGTGAAGTCCTTATGGGTGGCATGTTTATGAGAAAACCCAGTTTTATGGCTCCTTCCATGAAGATAATGACAGTGGTGCTGGCTTCTTGCCAGCCTCATTTGCCCTTTCTTGCGCTAATTTATTCTGCTTTCTGACAATCAGAATAACAAGATGTGAGTTAGGGAAGAAGAGGAGCAAGTGCTCAATCAGCATAATTGGTCTTTCAGCAAAAACTGGCTTGCATATACACAACCTGCTTGATGACTGTCCCTAGAGCTTAGTGAAGTGGGGCAACAATCTCTGTCAAGTGAATACAAATGCAGAGACTCCTGTGAGATTGTCCTGACCCTCACTGTGGATGAGTGACAACAGGCCCTTCCAAGTTTATACAAATGAGCAGTCAACTAGCTGTGGATTTTGATGTTTAAAGAGTGTATTTTAACCTCAGCAGGAGAAGAGGAGCTCTCAAAGCCATAAAGAGACTTTTTACCTACAGACAGTGAAGAACACGTGAGAGGAAAGGCAAAGAATGCAGGATACACTGACTGTAGAATCTTGTAGGAGACTCCAAGCTTACGATGAGGCTATGGGATGGAAACCTTTAGTGAGATAGGTTTGAGTTTAGTAAAGTTGGGTTGGAAATTAAGTTTGTAATAGATGTGTTAGTACCGTCCATAACGGTAGTCAGCGTAGGTAGCAATACCTACAGTTAAAGCTGCTTGATGCTTCCTAAGATCCTATATTCAATTGTTTATAACTTTGCCAAACTTTAACTGTTTGAGTTGAAATTTTCCATGCTGAGCGTCTGCATAGAACTGAATTATTTGTGGAAGTTTCAGCCAAAAATCTTCAGCTTCTTCCCAGACTGAGATTAAGGAAAATGGTGTTTTGCCCCTATTAAAAAGAAAATCTGTACAAGCTTTTTGGTCAGAAGCTTTAGCATCTCCCTGCTTTGGAGGATGGAGTTGAAATTTGGAAAGGGGTATTTTGTCCTGATGTCAGATGTGCCATGACATCCTGTGACAGACCATGAGACCTCTGCCTTCTTCAGCATGCATGATGGATAGTATTCTGGGAATTAAATCAGGGTTGTGCAGTGAAGGAGACTGTTGTCTTTAGGACCCTACCTTGTCTACTGCAGAAGTTGGAAGGTGACTAATGAATGAGGCAGGGGAGTGCTGTAAGAGAGAGGACAATCTCATGGTTTAGGCAGTTGAATGCTGCAGTGGAGAACTGGATTCTATCCCTGCCTCTGCCACAGAGTTCCTAGGTGATGCTGGCAAGTCACTTCAGCCAAAATGTTCAGCCAAAATGTTGACAGGTGCCCACTCATTTTCTGGGTACCCAAATGGGGATGAAGATAATGCAACTTCACTTCACTGGGATATTGTGAAGGTTAATGCATTGATCTTTGTAAAGAACTAAGATACTAAATGAGAGCACCACAAAACGGTCCATGAGAAAATTACTAATTCTGTGTTCAGTGCAGCAGGGCCGCCCAGAGGATTCCGGGGGCCTGGGGTCTTCAGCAGCGGGGGGCCCTTCCGTTCCGGGACCCGCCACCGAAGTGCCCCGAAGACCCACGGCAGGGGCCCCCCCGCCACCGAATTACCACCGAAGCGGGACCCGCTGCCGAAGTGCAGCCCGGTCTTTGGCAGTAATTCGGCGGCAGGGAGCCCCCACCACGGGTCTTCGGGGCACTTCGGCGGCGGGTCCTGGAGCAGAAGGGCCCCCCGCCGCCGAATTACCGCCGAAGACCGGGCTGAACTTCGGCGGCGGGTCCCGCTTCGGCGGTAATTCGCCAGTGGGGGGTCCTTCCGCCCCAGAGCGGAAGGACCCCCCGTCGGCGAAGACTGGGAGCGGGAGATGCTCCTGGGTCCGGCCCAGCAAGAGTTTTCCGGGCCCCCCAGAGCGAGTGAAGGACCCCGCTCCAGGGGCCCCTAAAATCTCTCGTAGGGGCCCCGGCGGGACCCGGGGCCTGGGGCAAATTGCCCCTCTTGCCCCCCCCTCTGGGCAACCCTGCAGTGCAGAGGTTATATGGGATGGTTCAATAAGGCCTAGAGCCACACACTGAGTTGTAAGGATAAAAGAAATAGGGAATAGCTACCCATTTCGTGAGCACTATTCATCTGGGGCACTGAATGAGGCAGGGAGGGCCTTGTGGAAAAATAGTGAATGATTATGTAATTAAAAATTGTATGATGATATATACAGACAAGGGGGCTGAATTAAAATATTGCATTGGCGACTTTAATACTGGCATTTCCTAACTCTGGAGTGCTTGACTTTCTACCTTTAATGTAGTTTTTGAGTATAATAATAAATATTGTCTGCACACATAAAATACAGGATCCACTGAGGAACCAAAACTGCGTCCTAATATAAAGGGAGTCTGATGCCCCATTTATGGGGAACAGGGTTAGTAGTTAGCTTACATAGAACAGAGAATGTTCCAGCATGGAGCTCCACGAAATTGTGGAGGAGGCACTGCTGCCTTCCTATCCACAGCAACCGCCTCTTGATTATGCAGCACGATTCCTTTCTCCCTATCACCTACCCCTTTAGAGCAGAACTTTACAATACACAGACAGAATAAATAGAATACAAGATTCAAGGGAAAACAAATGCTTACTGGATATTTAAAGCCAGAAATACGTGATGGGAAATTCCTGGTGGGTTATATGATCAATTGCACCTGTGTTGACCAGTGGAAGATTGTTCCTCAGCATCTGTTCAGCCCAGTTTTAAATATCCCTGGTGCAGGAGCTAAGAATATAATTTAGGATACTATGGTGATGAGCCCACTGTAAATATATGGCTGGTTAAATAGGTTTGCAGTAAAAGCTGGAGCCCCTCTTCCCCAACAAGTTGAGACTGCTCATGGGTTTCGTGCTGCTAGCTGCAGTTTGGACTTAGTGCATGTTTATTGCAAAGAAAACCAAGTATGGAAGTGAGACATTTAAACAGTAACTTCCCCAGCAAAGAACTGACTGCATGTACACATCCAGCCAGCTGTGCGCTCAGGCCACATTGAACGATAAACTCAGCTAGGAATGAGCTGAGACGAGTTCTTTAAAGGAGAAGAAACTCTCCATTAAAATGTATTGTCTTCCCCATTGAAGGTCAAGTCACATGATCAGGGATCACATCAATCTGTGGCAGCAAATCATTCTGTTGTTACTCATTCACTACAGAGTCTCTGCTGCCTTCGAGAGAAAACTGTTATCTTTTCCAGAACATTGGGAATTAATGAAACTGGCTAATTCTAGAATGTCACATTCTTTGTGGAAGTTTAAATATGAAAGGTCTACACTGCAGTTCAGAAGTGTGATTCTAAGCCTGGGTAGACAGACCCATGTGAGCTCTGCTTGAGCTAGTATGCTAAAATTAGCAGTGAGTATGTTGTGGCATGAGTGGCCAATCAAGGTAGCCTCCTGAGTTTGGATCCTGGGGTTTGCATGGGCTTGGGTGCAGCCAACTAGCCCATGTCATCACCAGTGCCACTACTGCTATTTTTAGTGTATTCCCAGCTGCGTTGTAGACATACCCTTGTTGATCTTAAATTCTATATAATTACAGTACGAAAAAACGGACCCTGAAGAAGCAATAAGGTATTGCCATTTAGATCTAACTTTTTTAAAAGATGGTGTACTGAGCTTTGGGTCAAGGCTGATCATTACACGCTGGGTCTCATAGTCTCTGCATCCCACAGCGTGTGGTATTAAAAACAAGAGGCGCCTGGGCCTCATTGTAGGACTTCTTAGCCTCCTTTGGCCTGTGGATGCATCTTGGTCACCCCACATTTTAACTCCTCATCTTGTAAATGGTTTGGGTAGAAAAGTTTTGCAATAAGCCAATGAAGTAGACACACAGCGGTTAAAGTATAAAGAGTCGTATGGTCCAGATTGGCTTATTACTGCATTTTGTTTTGTAATATTTTAAAGATAAACTTGTAGCATCTTAAAGGTGAACTGCTAAGATGGCCTTTCATTTGAATCCAAGGTTACTAACACTTTCTGTGTAGATTCAAAGCTTTCCTTTATTTCAGCCATTATTCTGACTTCTGGAGTAGATTTAGTGGCTCTAACATGAATGTCCTCTGCAGCAATTCACCTGCCATATGTGTCATCCACTAAATCTTGAGGAAAATTAACCCTTTTTGTTCACTACTGTTCACCTAACAAGCAATCTCTGGCAATGCAGCAATATCCCCTACAGTTTTCACAGGTTATAAATAAAGGGAGTGGATGATGAAGCATTCAAACAAAGTGGTTAATGAATATGAAATATATTACATGCACAGGCTGCCTCTTTCATAGACACAGAGAGACACACACACTTACTGAAGAAAATTCTCTTCCAGCTTATAATTTTATATTCTAACTATAATACTAATAACAAAGTACTATACTCCGATTACCAACAAGCAAGCCAGTTACCAATTTCAATACCAGTTACAATACTAAATGCTGATTAGAATACCAATTCCAATACTTATTACAATACCATTTATCAAGGCAATTACCAGTTGCAGTGCAATCACTATATTATATTATTTTGTATTATGTTAAAATAATTTTTAAACTCTGATTTTAAAATCAAATTTAAAAAGTGAAAATTGAAACATTTTGGTTTTATCAAAATGTTTTGATTAACCCCAAATGATTTGTTTTTGTTAATTTTGTTTTACAGAAAATGTTGACTTTATTTTCCAATTTGGAACTCTCTTTTTTTAAATGTCAGAATTTCCCACAGAACAGAAATTTGGAATTTCAATCAGCTCTAGTTTGTAGTAAGCAGGAAACTGGTTGGCTTGGTATATTGATAACAGGTTATAGGTTCAATCTGGATCAGATTGATAGTTAGTGAAAATTGTAATCAAAAGGGTATTTGATGACTTTTGTAAAATGAATTAATGCTCTCAGGTCAGTTTCTAGTGGGTCCATGTCCATGTTGCACTGCTGTCTCAGCAAAGGGCAGGGGCTGAATTGGCCCTGGTGATCAAACTATGGTACCTTCTCAACCAAGAGGTAGTCTAGATTGAGGCTGAGGCATGTTAGCAAGCTACAGTGTTTGGGAAGCAGTTTGCACTGCTGCTGTACCTGTTTTGTGGATAAGTGTTGAGTCTCCAGCATGTTTTCATACCATAATGAGAGAGTCTGTTCTAAATACATGGATAAGACTTTTACCAGCACAAAGTTCCCTTTATTACAGTGTATCTGAAAGCTCCCCCCTCTTCCTACTTTTATTTTGATGGTTCAGTATAGTTCTATTTTATCATGTGTCTTTTAGTCTTGTCTCATAACACTAGGCTTCTAACAGCCTCTGAAGGGCTCTCATTTGTTGTTGGTTTTACTCTTTGCATGAGTAAAAAATGTGTGGGCAGCTTAGAGAGATTTGTGGCTCAATTTTTAGAGCAGAGGTTTGGCCAAGCATCCACATTTTTGTGTGCGCATCTTAGCATACCCCTTTCAAGTGTTCCCTGTTATCACTGTTACTAATTTTGGGACTAATATAGGCAAAGAGCAGAGGGGATCTGTGGTTTTTGTGTTCCTCCATCTCCTGAGCAAATCTGGGTATTTGCTTACATTCCTGGTAAGGCAACTTCATACTGGCTCAGCTTACAGGGAGACCTTGGCAGGAACCTGCACATATGCATACATACTACAGACGGGCTTAAGTCACAACGTTCAGGATCAAACTTTCCTAAAGTTCTGGGGTGTTTGAATCTGGGCATTCAGTTTAGATCCATTTCTTCTCCTAACAAATATACATGCAGTTTCCTCACCAAACAGAGGTTTGTTTTCAGCCACAAACTCTGTGGGTTGTTGCTGCTGAACAGTTGGAGCGGTCTTTGGAGTACTCTTTGTAATGTTGTTCTTGGAAGCTGTACACAGTTGGCTGTGAGAATGAATGAATTGCAGTCTTTGTTACAGGAAAGGAGCAAGGTGAAGAACAGCTGTAATAAGGCGACAGGTGACGGGGAGAGGGTAGGCTAAGCTTCGTAGTTGTTCTATTCTTCTCCCCAGTAAGTCTACGTTCTTTCCCTCCTTGTTGTTGGCAGTGCTCCATGGACAAGTTTACCGCTTCTGCACTCCTGAGGGCACTTGGCTGCTGAAGGAGAATTCCACCCTGCCATGGAAGAACATTTCTGAATGTGAGGCATCAGATGGGGTAAGGAGAAGAGATTTTGCCTATAAAAAATGGAAATAAGTCAACACTTATGTATTATTCCTACTGAAATCAGCTTTTTCAATCTGATCTCTCTAACAGGCCCCAGTGAGTCTAACAGTAAGAAATTTTATGGCTCTCCATTTAATCTCGCTTAGTGTTTGGTGTAGATAAGAGCATTGGAAGAAGTAATGCAGATAAGCACAGTGCTGATCCAGTAAACAGATGCTCAGTTCAGCCACACAATGGTACCAGACGAGGAGCTGCAAAGCCTTAGAAGAGAACTGAGTTGCCTTTAGTTTTCTGCACAGGGATGAAATACAGTAGTGTTAACTCACTCTGGTGAAGACATTTAATGTTCATCTCTTTTGTTTTCTTCCCACAAGGGAACGCTGTCAGGGCAAAAATAATGTCCTTTCCTGTGTTGCTAATAACAGCTTGCATGATTAAAATTAACTGAACTGTTAAAAAATAATCCTTTCCGCCATTTACCTTGACAAACAGGAAGGAACTGGTTGAAAATCTGAAGTTGGAAAGCAGCGTGGGTAAAAGTGATCATGAAATGACAGAGTTTATGATTCTAAGGGGAAAACAGGAGAATAAAGACAATGGACTTCAAGAAGGCAGACTTTAGCAAACTCAGAGAATTGGTTGGTAGGATCCAGTGGGAAGCAAGTCGGAGAGGGGGTGGGAAAAAAGAGTTCAGGAGAATTAGTAGTTTTTTAAAGAGACATTATTAAGGGCACAAAAAGCAAATGATACCAATGAATAGGAAAGTTAAGTAGTATGGTAAGAGGCCACCCTGGCTTAACCAGGAGACCCTCAGTGACTTGAAACTAAAAAAAAGTGTCATACAAAAAATGGAAACTAGGTCCAAGGATACATATTAAAAAAACCACAAGTATGTAGGGACAAAATTAGGCCAAGGCAAAAAATGAGATTAAACTAGCTAGGGATATAAAGAGTAAGAAGAAAGCATTTTACAAATACATGAGAAGCAAGAGGAAGACCAAGGACAGGGTAGGCCCATTGTTTAATGAGGAAAGAAAGACAATAACAGAAAACACAGCAATGCCCAAAGTGTTAAATGCCCTTTTTGTTTGTTTTCACTAAAAAAGTTACCAATGATCGGATGACAAATATAGCAACATCAGTGTAAATGAGGTAGGATCTGAGGCTAAAATAGGAAATTACTTAGATAAATTAGATGTCTTCAAGCTGGCAGGGCCTGATGAAGTACATCCTAGAATACTTAAGGAACTGGCTGAAGAGATCTCTGAGCCATTAGCCATTATCTTTGAGAATTTGTGGAGGATGAGAGAGACTAGAAAAGGGCAAATATAGTACTTATCTGTGAAAAAGGAATAAGGACAACCCAGGGAATTATAAACTGGTCGGTTTAACTTTGGTACCCAGAATGGTAATGGAGCAAATAATCAATCTGTAAGCACCTAGAAGAAAATAAAGTAATAAATAGCACTCAACATGGATTTCTCAAAAACAAATCATGTGAAATCAACCTAATATCCTTCTCTGACCAAGGAACAAGCCTTGTGGATAGGAGGGAAGCAGTAGATGTGATATATCTCAACTTTAATAAGGCTTTGATATTGTCTCACATTACCTTCTTGTAAACAAACTAGAGAATCATAGCTTAGATGAACCACTATAAGGTTGGTGAACAACTAGCTGGAAAACTGAACTCAGAGCGTAGTTATCAATGAGCCACAACTGAGGCAGAAGAGCATATTGAGTGGGGTCCTGCAGTAATTTGTCCTGGATCTCCTTCTATTCAATATCTTCATAAATGATTTGGATAACAGCATAGATAGAGAGTACACTTATAAAATTGGCAGATGGTACCAAGCTGGAAGGGGTTGCGAACAGTTTGGAGCACAGGATTAGAATTCAAAATGACCTTGGCAAACTGAAGAAAAGGTGAAATTCAATAAGGACAATAATGCAAAGTATTCCATTTAGGAAGGAATAATCAATTTTACAAATACAAAATAGGAAATGATTGCCTAGAAAGGTGTACTGCACAAAAGGAGTTGGGAGTTATAGTGGATCACAAACTAAATACGAGTCAACAATGTAATACTGTTGCAAAATAAAACCACATCATTCTGGGATGTATTAGCAGGAGTGTTGTAAGCAAGACACGAGAAGTCCTGGTAATTCTTCCACCTCTACTCAGCTCTGATAAGGCCTCCTGTGGAATAGTGTGTCCAGTTCTGGATGACACGCTTCAGGAAAGATGTGGACAAATTGAAGAAAGCCCAGAAGAGAGCAACAAAAATGATTAAAGATCTAGAAAACATGACCTACAAGGAAAGATTGAAAAAACTGGGTTTGTTTAGTCTGGAGCAGAGAAGACTGAGAGGGGACATAACAGTCTTCAAGCATCTAAAAGATTGTTATAGAGAGGAAGGTGATACATTTTTCTCCTTAGCCACTGAGGACAGGCCAAGAAGTAATGGGCTTAAATTGAGATTTAGGCTAGACATTAGGAAAAACTTCTTCTGTAAAGTTAGTTAACAAATTGCCTAGGGAGGTTGTGGAATCTCTGTGGTTTTTAAGAAGAGATGAGACAAACAACTGTCAGGGATGGTCTGATACTTATTCCTGCCTCCATGCAGGGGACTGGACTATTGAGGTCCCTTCCTGTTCTACATTTCTATGATTTGTGCTCTTTGTCTACTTTTAACTGAACTTGGGCAGCAAAGTTAGACTGGTCAATTTCACTTCCTGGCTGTAATGCACTAGCTCTTGGGAGAAGTTAAGAGCTCTCAACATGTTCTAGGACTAGCCCTTTGCCTCTGACCTATTTATTGAGTGCCCAGTCCCTGTCTCAAGGAGCTCCACACTCTAGTATAGACACGGACAAACAGTCCAGACATAGGAGATCCCCAAAGCTATCAGGGGTTCCTGTTCTCCCAGAACTCCCTGTTCTGCAATGCCACAGCCCTTCATAGGGAGCAGGAAGATTGTAAATTGGAAAGGGTTATGAAAGGGAAGAAGGGAAATTCAATACATCTGAAGGAAAGTTTAGGAAATGTAAGTGGTCCCCTAAATTGCAGCCCCATCCCTTTTCCCACTCCTTCAAAGCTCTGTGGCATCGAGAGACAGCTTTAGCCTAACAGACTGCATGCCTGGTCATTTTTAATTCCACTTGCAGTTTAAGGCTTCTTCCTTAACTATATATTGAGAGCTGCCAAGTAGACACATGCCTTATGGCAGCACTTGGCCATTTGGTACATAGCTCATTTCCATAAAATACAGTGCTTGGGGGGGCAATTATGTTAAACCCTAAATACATTGTGTCACCTCCTGATATGGAAATAGCTTGCAATTTTTATTTCTATTTTCCACTTTAGCAGATGCAGAACTCCTAATTGCCTGCTTTTCAAATATGTTTATGCATTTGTATTAAAGTAGATGGAATATATGGGCTAAAGGTGTTAACATAACCCAGTTATTGTCCAACATAAACTGTGTTAAAGAAGGTTTGGGTTTGGTTTACAGAGACCTCAGTCTGCTTATTACCCCAGCAAACACAAAATTAAAAATCATGTTAATCTCTTATTAAAGATAAAGAAAAGAAGGAAAAACAATTAAGGCATTTGAAATGTAAAGTATTAAGTAAGGCTTTTATTTTAACTGCATCCCTTGTTCCCTTTCTCTGTAGCTGGAGAGTGTTTAGAAGGAAAACCCCTCTTGTTTGACAGACTCTTAATGAGTATCAGAGGTGGTAATAACTGTCCTTCTGGGGAAAAGAGAAGAAGTTAGTTGAGATGGGCTGGAGCTGCTGCTGCTGTTGAGAATCATTAAGAAAAGGATCGATACTAAAACAGAAAATATCACGGTGCCTCTGTATAAATCCATGGTACTCCTGCATCTTGAATACTATGTGCAGATGTGGTCACCCCATCTCAAAAAAAATATAATCGAACTGGAAAAGTTTCAGAAAAGGGCAACAAAAATGATTAGGGGTATGGAATGGCTTCCATATGAGGAAAGATTAAAAAGACTGGGACTTTTCAGCTTGGAAAGGAGATGATTAAGGGGGGATATGATAGAGATCTATAAAATCATGACAGGTGTGGAGAAAATAAATAAGGAATTTTTCACTCCTTCTCATAACACAAGAACTAGGGGTCACTAAATGAAATTAATAGGCAGCAGGTTTAAAACAAACAAAAGGAAGTATTTCTTCACACAACCTGTGGAACTTCTTGCCAGAGAATGTTGTGAAGGACAAGACTATAACAGGGTTCAAAAAAGAACTAGATACATTCATAGAGGATAGGTCCATCTATGGCTTTTAGCCAGAATGGACAGGGATGGTGTCCCCAGCCTCATTTTTGCCAGAAGCTGGGAATGGGCAACAAGGGATGGTTCACTTCATGATTACCTGTTCTGTTCATTCCCTCTGAAGCACCTGGCATTGGTCAATACTGGGCTAGATGGACCTTTGGTCTGACCCAATATGGCCTTTCTTATGGTCTATGTTAAAGTTTGATCCTGTTTCATATCAGATGGTGTTTGGGACTCAGCTGGAGTTGGTAAGGGTGGGAGTGTCATCTGAGTCCTTCTCTCGAACCCAGTCTGGTCAAGATATCTCTCAGGATCAGGATGATGAAGTCATGGGGTCCCACAAGGTGGTGGTGGTGGGGTGATAGTGAAGTTCACTCCAGTAACCCATTTTTCTCCCCAAAGTCTCGTAAGGACCCACCAAGGGAATGGTGGGTGGAATAGCCTATCCCCTCATTATTTTGTTCACGAATTAGGCCTAGTTTTCGAAACATGAGGTTTGGTTCACTGATTTTTGGTTCCACGCTTTTCTTGTTTATAAGGGATGATCTTAACACAATCCTTGAGTTATATTGGTATGTTTTTTTGTTTGGACTAATTCAGTCTTTCTGTCTCCCTTTCATCCCTTTTCCCATCAGTACGTGTTGTTATAGGTTATTGTGACATCTTATGAACTTTTATGTACTTTTTACAGTTGAGCTCACAATTTAAGGTAAATTTTAGGCCCAATTATCACAACATGTATCCAACCACCGAGGGCTTAGTTTGGGTAAAAATCACTGTCATGTTGTGGCCATCCCCCAAACACAAACCCACTAGGAATGTTGGAGGGAGGCTCTGCACAAGGATCACAAGCTGATAGGGTAATGGCAAAAAGCTAAGGTTTGTTTTAATGTAACATCCTCCAAGATGAGAGAGGAGGCATCATGTCCTTTAAACATTAAACATCAGTTTGGGCTGCATTGATGTTTCAAACTGTTGAGTCTCAGAAGTTGTGCCAGGCTGTGACCCTGACAAAGTCTTTCCTCCTGGACTAAGCAGTCTTCAAATCCTTCCTTTTAAAACTCTCTTATTCCACAAAACCTGTCCATGATGGCCTCTGCACTCAGTCTGAACCCTTACATGCTGTGCCGTGTGCCTCTGAATGGTTTTATCTATTTCTGAAGCAGGGAGAGTGTCTTCTTTTGTACAGCACAGTGCACATTGCTCACTAATTGTAGTGTCATCAACCCAAAGTGGCGAAATAAAATGGATGAGTCTTGGAAATAGGTTTGTGATTAGAGATGATTCAGAATACAGGATCTAAATCCTGCCCCACAACCCAAACATCATGATTCAGGCCTATCTCTAGCTATTGCATGTTCTACAAAAATCTTTTCTCCCCAAGACATGGACCAAAATTTTCAAACTTGGGTATGAAAGAAGCCACTAAATATGGCATTAAGGAACATAGCTTTAGGCATTCCCGCTTGAAAATGCTGGCTTCAGAATTTATATCTGCTATTGCAGAATTGATGTGTCTGTCTGTATGGCAATATAGATAGGAAGGACAGTGTCCTTTGGATTTGGAATTCACTTCCTTCCCCACTCCCTTCAGCCTTGTTCTGTAATAGCCACGTTTTATTGACTTTCTGGGCTTGCTGCAAAGCTCTTGTATTTAATGGGAGTTGAGGTGGGATTTTTGTTTGTTTGGGGAATGGGAAAGGTGGAAGATTCTGATTTGTAATGTGTGCCTCTGAGTACCTAATAAAGGGATGGAAAAATAGTAGGTGTCATCAAAGTAGGGTTGGTGGGAAGGTAATGCGGAGATGGGAGAAGAGAAACAGGTCCAACGAGTGCTGTCTTTTCTTTCCTTTTATGCTGTCAGGATGCACCAGAGGAACAACTCCTATACGTGTCAGTCATCTACACCATTGGATATGCTCTTTCATTCTCTGCCCTGGTAATAGCAACTGCCATCCTTCTTGGATTCAGGTAATCCTGATGCAGTTCAAAGCAGAGTGGAAGCAGCCACGCTGTTCTTCCAGTCTAAACAGCATCAGACTTTTGAAACATTCAGCTTCTCCCTTCTACCATCTCCCTGTTCTACTCCTTTCATCCTCTCACCCTTCCCTGCTCCCCTCTTGCACCTTATCTCTCCCAAACATATTTAGCTTCTAAACTACTAGGAGTGCTGGTTGAAATATTTTCCACAAAATGAAAATTTGTCAAAATATGCTGTTTCACTGAAGCTGAAATGCTTTGCGGAGGTGTATTGGTTTTGACAAAATTTTCATTGGAAGGGATGAGAGGACAGACTGATTCTATCATACGCTAGGGTGGTGAGGGGATTGGCATCGGAGGTGGGGAAACCCATGTTCAAGTCCCTGCTCTGCCTGATTCAGAGCAGAATTTTTCATCCCAGATCAAAATGAGATCAGAATCAGGGACTCGAACCTGTCAGACGAGCCTCCCCACATGAACACCTCAAGGTTTTGATCTGAAAACAGACACTTTAATGCAATTCCATTTTTGCCAAAATATTTGAAAGATTTTTGTTCCACTATGGAACAATTCCACACACACCCCCCCCAAACCTGCTAATGGTGCCATGAAACAGAATTGCCATCCTCTGGTCAGCTCTAGGTATTCGTTTCTTCTAGGTATGACTCCATCAAATTCTGTGGAAGAGCATAGAAATTAACAGAGTTTGGTGACTGAGAAGCCATTGAAAGGACCCTGGAACATATGTTAGATTGCTTAGGTTTGGTCAAAAAAAATGCTGGCAGCCTGACCTAGATCATACATCTTTCCATAAATGCACCATGCATGCCTGCTGCAATTTCATTGACTCTAGCCTGGTTTGTCTGAATTTGGGGGATACTGAGCACAACAGGTGCAAATATGGGGGCATTCAGAATGACAGGTAGAAAGTGCAGGAAATGCAGATATTTGATCTTGGTCTATTGTATTTTATCTTTTTTTAGCTGAGAAACATGGGACCAGTGACTGCTCTTTGCATTCCAAAGAGAGCTTAAAATGACCACAACTGAGTTGAAATTTGTGGGAAACCCAGAAAGACAAGTTCTGCCTCCGTCAATGCCATGGGAGGATTATGATGATTCACATGTTTAGGCATTAGTACAGTTTAGGGATTCAGAGTCACTGCTCTCTGGCTACCACTAAATCACCCCTGCCAGAGATGACTTCTCCCCAGAATTCATAAAAATACTCTGGAGGAGCAATTTATTTTGCTGTTGAAATGGTGCAGATTGAGCCAACATGGCAGGTGTTTTCAAAATCTTTCTGGAGGAGGATGTCCAAAACTCCCAACCACAGTTCAAATCTCTCCAGCTGAGCACTGTGTTCTGCTGTCAATCCAAGAACAAATAACTTCAGTTTCAAAAGTGCTAAGTGACAAATGTACTTGCCTTTTGCAACATTTATGAAACTTGAGCACAGTAACATAAGAAAATGAAAAACTGAATAGCAACAATGTTAGAGGCTTCACAAAAACATGAAAAAAGGAGCCATTTTAAAGTCTTTAAATTTCAAAAAATGTTTGTTCAACTTATAATTATCAGGACAAATTCTAGTTGTCAGAAGGACTTTTCCCTTGGAATTAACATCCGCATGTTGTTGGACTCTGACTGCAGCCTCAGCTTCTAACTATCCACAGCAACCTTGCGTGCTTACAGAGCTGGGAGCAGAAACCTGGTTCCAAACCACAGATTTTTCCACCTTGAGCTGAAGGAAGATCTCTGTTCGCTATAGACTATCCTTTATATTAATTCTAAGGTGCAACCAGCCAAGAGAGGGCAACGTGCTCACAAACAAGTAGTGTCCAGTCCTGCTCCCACCGAAGTCAATGGTAGAAACCTTCTATGCTTAACAATGGAAACAGGATAGTCCCCATACCGCCCATTGAAATCAATGGGAGCAGTATTGGACACCTAAACTACCCACAATGCAGATAATCAGTAACTGTATTTACTTACAAATTATTTTCTTCATTCACCTCTCTCTCTGTGTGTGTGTGTGTGTGTGTGTGTGTGTATGTGTATGTGTATGTGTGTATATATATATATCTGTGTATAGATGGTGTCTGACTTTTCAAGCAGATTTAAGAATATGGAAAGTTTGAAGGGGTAGCAACAAGCTAGTTTTGAGCTAGAGGGTGACCAAAGTTAAACATGGTTAAATTGTGAAATGACCTGTAACTTAAAAGTGGCTTAATGAATCTTCTTCAAACTTTGCAGAAATGCTCTTTTTTTGCCTTCTGAAGAAATCTAGAAAATTTCAGGCCAAATCTATTTTCCAAGCCAACGTTGCAGAGCTGAAAAATTAGGACTTTAAAATATAGGCGTAACAACAGTTCCTCTATAATATGCTCAGTATATTTTTCAGAAATAAAAAATAATCACTTCCAGCAGAGCATAGCTTAATATGAATTTTCTAAGTGGCGCTGCCTACTTTCTTGATCCTAGTTGTGAGAATGTGTCTTTGTTTAAATGGAAAAACAAGTTAATAGAGTTCCCCCATCTCTCCCCTCTGCAGCATGTGTGCTTCTGCTTACATAGAGTTTGTCACAAGCTGAGGGAGGAAATATTAGTGGGAGAACTCTGGTAAAATATTGACAGCACTTCATTGCTGAGTTTCAATCACACAACTCCGGTTTCCTTTGCCCACCCAAAACACATTTTGACAGGTAGCAATTTTGTCTGGCTATTGAAATTCACGAAGATGATGATCTTCCGTCATTGTTTATCATCACCACAAAGGTGAAAATCGTGTTTCTTTTAGACTCATGGAAGGCGTTTGTGATCCTCTCAGGATGCTGTTGATGAATATAGTCTTCTCTTGTTGTCTGTGATAATTAATATGTATGATAATTTCCCTTCACGGGGACAGATACTTTAACATAGTCTGCTGCTGTGCTGCGCACCAGCACATGAACCCTTCCAAAGTATTCCTGTTGCACTCTTGTTTTCTGTGCTGAAGGATCACTTAAATCGTTTAGACGCAGCATTATGTAAAAAGTTCAGTCCTTTAGCTCCCTCAGCTGTGATCACTGTAATTAAGGTTGTAAATTGTGTTTCATTATAACTCCCTATTTTTCACACACTCCAGTTGTTCTGAAATATTCACCTTTTGGGCGGAAATTTTCTAGGTCAGGCTTCTGCCTAAAGGTGAATATTTGTTAGAGAGTTTCAGATCCCCGCAGCCATTCGCAAGTAATGAGTTACCAGTGACTCATCTGCATGGGTATCCACTGATTTTTGAACAGAATCTATCAATTCCACTCTCACTCATACCCATGGTATCATTGCAGCTTACACACACTCACTGACTCAGGCTTTGCTTTCTTGTTACAGGCATTTGCACTGCACTAGGAATTACATTCACCTGAATCTCTTCATGTCTTTTATCCTACGTGCTGTATCTGTCTTCATTAAGGATTCTGTGGTGAAGTGGATGTACAAAACAGCTACGCCTGAGCACCAGTGGGAAGGACTCATCTCCTACCAGGTAGGGGCAAGAGTCATGTTGCTTCTGAGGACAGTGGTCCATCATCTGCATGAAACTTTCGCTTTGTACTGAGGTTTGTCCAAAATATTTTCTTCACTTCCACAGGGTTTTCCTTTGAGTCCCTTGGCAGACTTCATACAGTTCTAGTAATGCAATCCCAGTCTTGTTACCTATGAATAATTGCTACCCCATTGTGTTTCTTGTCCTATTGAAGGTTTGTCCCCATGGGGCAGAGAAAACATCAAGAGCAGTTCCCCCCCACCCATGTATTGGTAAATGCCCCATACCTCTCCCCCCTGCCTCCATACTCACCATTTCCAGTGATGACAACAGAATATTCTGACAGATGTTCCATTGCAACAGGTGACATTGTCCAGCCAATCATGTGACCCAGTGAGCTGGTCATTCTTGGGGGACTGTATAGTCCTGCTAACTATGGTGATTTGATTTGAATGTGAGTCCAAATCTGGGAGGAGCTAAAGTAACATGTCACTTAAACTTTAGTCTGAATATAGAAAGTATGTAAATATTCTGTGATGATGCTGAAACCAGAGAACTGCTTTCTCTCCCGTTGAGAGCTGATATGTAAAATGTAACCAAGTTGTGAGAGACAGTGATATGGAAATTAAATGGGAGTAGATACTTATCGGCTGTGATTCTAGGTCATATGCAGGAGGTTAAAGGCACTGGAAAATGGAAAAATCAGGAAGGGGTTTTTAATCTCTCTTTGAGCACTGTGATAGGAACCGTAGGCATTTTTTACTTTCCACTGAACGGGGATCACCTGTTGGGACCAGATGGGTGCATCCCACATGATGATCAGTTTCTTGTGATTTGTAACATGCAGACTTTGGGGTGTACCGACAAGCTGATATAAAATCATAAATGTGAGGATTGGCAATGACCTCCTGGATTGTCAGTCAGTCCCTCCCTTCAAGCAGGCAGGGCTGAGTACTTCTGCATAGTGTGTAAACAGTGCTGTGTAGTTCAGATTTGTTTTATGATTTGATGGGCAAGTGAATTTGTTAATTGTATTTGTTTGGATTCCTGAAAAGTTGTAAAATTCAGAGAAATGGCCAAGAGGGTTTTGCAGTCAGATATGATGCATCAGGGCAATATTGCTCTGGTATCACACATCACTTGCCTTTGAAGAATTCGCAGCATTGTGGCATCAACTGTGTGTTCTGGAATAGTGGAGTTCTTATCTGTAGAATATAGTATCTGTGGACCTGAAATTTTTCAGTGACTGATTTCAGTAACTGGAGACAATCTTGTAGCTACTCTTCTCTTCCCTTCTCCTATACTGTACTGGCAAACTACCACTTAAGGTATACACAGGGGAATATTCAGAGCAGTAGATATGTAAAGAAACAAGGGTCAATGTTCTTCTATACAGTTCTCTGCTTTCGAATTCACCTGCTGTGTTTCTGAAGTACAGTAGCTGACCCTTAGTTATCCCAGTGGTTAGGTGTGATCCATTTAGTGAAGATATGTTTTGACTAGGAAGAGGAGTGTACAGTTAATCCTGTTCTTCTGTTCATGTTACTAGAACTTCGGGGGGGGGGGGTTGTCTCCTTTTTTTCACCACCCCTGCTACATTCACTGACCTGTATTTTCTGCTCTCTCAGGAGTCACTCAGCTGCCGCCTGGTTTTTGTGATGATGCAGTATTGTGTGGCTGCAAACTACTACTGGCTGTTGGTGGAAGGCATGTACCTGTACACACTGCTGGTCCTGTCGGTCTTTTCTGAACAGAGAATTTTTCGGCTTTATCTCTGCATTGGCTGGGGTAAGTCAGTCTCTTGTTTTCTTTCTCATATTATCTACTGGTTGCTGAGTGCATTTGCCTACACGGTCACTGTGGTGACTACCCTATCTCATACTTTGTGACAGGTGAAATAGGAAAAGCTATCTGTCTACGCATATTCTCTTCTGTAACTGTTGGATTCAAATCCTGCTTCCCATTCCTTTTCTGTTCCTAATATCTGACCTGATGCTTTTAAAATCCTTTATAGATATTACACTATTTTAGTTTCTTATATGAGAGCCTTTAGCTGAAAACAGTGGCTATGCATAAATCTCGTACATTCATACATTAGGCATCATGGGACATCTATATAACTCCATGAAGTCACCGAGACCCTGCAAAATTTACTAACACCTTCAAACTTCTATAAACTGAATGACAGATGCACAATGCTTTACCGTTGTATGTTAGGGTATGGCTACACTTACAAATCTGCAGCGCTGGTAGTTGCAGCGCTGGTCGTCCAGCTGTGCAGGGCCAGCGCTGGTGTGTGGCCACACTCACAGCTACCAGCGCTGGTGTGTGGCCACATTTGCAGCATTTGCAGCGCTGTTGGGAGTGATGCATTATGGGCAGCTATCCCAGCATTCAAGTGGCAGCAACGTGCTTTTCAAAAGAGGGGGTGGGGTGGGGCGTAGTGTGACAGGGAGCAGGCGAGAGAGAGAGAGGGGATTTTTGGAGCCAACACTGTGTGTTACCTTCCTGCCTTGAAAAATCAGAACATGTTCCCAATCCCTTACCCTTAACTCTTAACTGCAAACAGCCTGCAGCCAACGGACTCCCTCTCTCCCCTCTGCCCCGTTTCTGTCAAGCAAACACTCACTCCCTGCCTGCCTCATTATCTCATTTGATTGTTCACAGATTGATCACAGCAAACAGGAGCTGTGTTTGTAGATAAGCAGCTCCGGGATCAATGGATCAACGGAGCTACGGAGCTCTGAGTTCACAACAAAACAAAGAGAGGCTGCATAACAAAACAAAGAGAGTAATTTATAAAAGCATTCTGGGATATCTGCTAATACCCTGGAGGCCAATAACAGTGCTGGTGTGTGGCCACACTTGATGACCAGCGCTGCAGCACCAGCGCTGCAATCTTTATTCCCCATGCTGAGCCAGGTGTATGGCCAGCGCTGCAGCCAGGGAGTTGCAGCGCTGGATGTGCCCTGCAGGTGTGGACACTTACTAATTGCAGCGCTGGAAAGCCTCCACCAGCGCTGCAACTCGCAAGTGTAGCCACACCCTTAGTTGCTTGACGTGAAAGACCTTTATGCTGTATAACTGTAATAAGATGGAACAGGGCAATCAAGAATAGCCCTCATGTCAAAATCTTGCTTTACATAACAGCAGTTTTCATCTGAAGACAGCAGCACCTCCAGGAGGAAATGCTAGCCACTCCTAGATGCAAGCGAGTGGATTTCCTTGTATGTACAACGCAGGGTTATAGCTCATGCAGTCAACATCTATGTGGAATATTATTGGGACTGCTAAATGAAGGTAATGATAGGTCAGCTCTACTGTATGGGCAGAACAAGTGGTTATCTTCTGGAAAGCGATGGAATGTGACTATTGTGCATGTGCATGAGCGAGATTAGGGGTTGTGATGAGTAGGATAAGTTTCAGTCCCTTGAGCCTGAGCTGTCTGTAATAGAAATGCTAAAGGTCTGAATCTTTCACTCTCCAGCTAAGCTTCTCTTTGTTAAACTAAATAGATTGAGCTCCTTGTGTCTGGCACTGGTAAAGCCTGTTTTCTAATTCTTTAACCATTCTTATGGCTCTTCTATGAACCCTCTCCAATTTATCAACAGTTTTAATTGTGTTACATAGGAACAAAGGACCGGAAGGGATCTCCTGCGTCCCTGAGCCCAGTCCAGTCCTTTGCTATCACGAGCAGCCCCATCGTGTACTCCTGTTCATAAATTTATCAAGCTCCATCTTAAAACTGATTAGGTTGTTTGCTCCCACAACTGCTGCTGGAAGACTGCGTTCTTTCACATTTTCTGTATTGGCCTTCTGTGAATATGCTAGCAAATGTGTTGACTGGTGAGATTCATATAAATGATCCATTGCAAATTACTAACTGACCTGTATTTAATACACAGTGATATATGAAAGGTGAAAGACTTCTGGTGTGTTGATGGGAATAAATAAATATGAGGAATAACAAATCTCTGCTGTAAAAGCAGCAAAGAGTCTTGTGGCACCTTATAGACTAACAGACGTTTTGGAGCATGAGCTTTCGTGGGTGAATACCCACTTCGTCGGATGCAATGGAATCTCTGCTGGAATGTGCAAGCCAAAACAGTGCTGCTGTATCCCTTTCTTTACCATTTTATATTGTGTGCATAGCAACAGAACCTACATGCTGTGTAATCATTATTAAAATCATACATAGCTCAAATCCTATGAGCAGTCCTGCCCCTTATAAAACTTATAAGGCATCCAACTCACCAGGGAGCAAAACAGAACAGAAATGAAAACAAAATTATATTCTGCAAAAATGCCAAAAATCCTGTATAAGAAATAGTGGGGAGGGGCGGAGGGAAGTATTTTGTCTGAAAAATGTCTGCTTTCAGTTCAGCCTCTGGCAAGAACAAAAGATGAAAATGATGAAGAAAAATGACAGTCCTGTTTGTTCTCCCTCATCTTTCAAGTTTTACTACTGTCAATTTATTTAATTTTTGAGTTTGTGAAAATGACTGGCAGTGCCAGTTTGGCATTCAATGTCTAGGCATCATCCACACTTCCTGCCAGCACTGTTGACTCCTAACCTGCAGAGTCCCTTACTATTCCAACCCTGGGTACTTGTACAAAGCATTGCCAATGCACCTTCATTCACAAATATAGCAGCCTCTACTACTCCTATCCTGGAAAGTGCCCTCAGAAGAGTTCATAACTCGTTCCTACGTCAGGCTTAACGATTGTGAATGTAACTACTGACAAAATGAAGCAAGAATAGATTTTCTTCCTGTCTCTCTGCCTTGCGCATTATTCTTTCTTCATGAATATGTAACCCTGGTTCAGATCTCTTTATGCCATGAATGCTCAGAAGGTCTTCTAAGTAGACTGATTTTTCTCAATGTAATGTTCATGTTTGCCCCAATGAGACAAGATGTTCCTGTTCTAGGTGAAAGAGTCCTGTAGCTTGACATAGTTTATCAGTTGTTAAAAGATCACCCTAGCAACAGAAAGGAACTAGTAGATTAAGAAAAAAAATAGAAGTGACGTGTGTTCAGTTGCTAGTGCCTCATGTCATCCATCTAACAATGGGAAGTTATGGACATGGGTCATGGATATGCAAAGGCCTTGAGGACAAGGATCTCAAAGGTTGCCATTATCTAGCAGTACAGTACACATTGCATATGATGAATCACACCTGATAAAGCTGAACCAAAACACAAGCACCTTCTGTTTTTTACCAGAGCTGGTTGAATAATTTCTTGACCTCCACTAATTTTTTCACCACTCGCCATTGTTAAATGAATGTTTTTACATCAAATTTTGGTTTGTTCTGAATATTTGTTTATTAACTACTTCTCCTTTTTTTTAGTTGTAATTATAATTGAGCCACGTGATTGGTCACAGAAGCCTCGCAGTATTGTTTCTGCTTCCTGGTTGGATAACACTAATTTTTCTGTGTGTGATCACATATATATATATATATATATATATAGGTTTGCGCTTCTCCCAGACATCCACATGAACAGAACCATTGGAGTGTTTATGAGCAACCACTGAATCCAGCTCGCTGGTTTTGTTCCCCTGAATGTTTGCAAATACTATTTTTTGCAGTATTTGCTCTGCTGTAGTTCTTGTGCTTGGCAAGTGCTGTGCATGAAGTCACAGAACAAATAAGAGCTAAATAGGCTGGGCCAAATTCATCCTCATGTATATGAAGATAAAGGAATTTACACCCTAGATAAATTTGACTGGCACTTTAGGGGCCTGATCCTCAGCTAGTGTAAATTGTTGTAGTGGATCTGGCCCAGATTTTAGGCCTAAATGCTGAGCTTTGTTAAAATTTGTCATAAGCTGGGCAGCAGCAGCTAACAAACGCATATTGTTCCCAGAGATGTACTGACATGAGTCAGTGATGATGATTTGAAACCCATGCAATTTCTGGGTGATAATATAAAGAGGTGGTGGTTAAATCAAAACTACCATGTTCGTTTAGTTTCTGTTAAAACGTGGGGGATGAAAATGCTTTCCAAATGAGGTGGAAAAAAAGCAATCTCAGTGGGGTGTTTCTCTGTTGTGCCTCTTGGCAAGGTTAATAAATAACAGGCTGTAAAATGCTAAATTACAAAATATTTTAAAATAATTTTTCAAGTGCATGTTAGCAAAAGGTTAATAATTGACGATTATTATTGTTACTATTATTATTTATTATGATGTGCTCCATTCACATCAATGCAGATTTGAGTTTATTTTTCTTTGGTTGTAGAAATAAGTAATTGATTTTTAAAAATTCTGTTCCGTTCATTATTATAAAACAAATAGTCATATAGCAAAACTGGAAAACATGTAAAACCTTTCCTGAATGATGTAAGTAAAATAATGCAAGGCAAATTTTCACCTCATTTCACAAATCAGGAGTCATTTATGTGAACATCACTTTTATATTCACAAGAATCCCTGGATTTTTTTGTCAGGAATCTCCTTTATTTATTTATTTATTTATTTTTATGGCTACATCCTTGTAGAAAATAGTGGGGAAAGTGGAATATATGGAGAGAGCAGTGTTATATTTTTGCTTGTTTCCATGAATTATTATTGTTTATATTACCTTAGCACCAAGGAGCTCCAGTCATGGACCAGAACCCCATTGTGCTAGGTGCTGTACAAACACAGAACAAAAAGACAGTCCTGACCCCAACGGGCTTACAGTCTGAATTGTGCAAAACATTTTGTGATTTCACACATGCACTCATGTAATGTATTGTGCATGCTATGTAAACCAAAGCCCACAGCTTCCCCTTGTCACTACCATGTGCAAAGCTGCTAGAAAAATTATACTGTATCCAGAACAGAAGCAGTAGCAACAACAAAAGAACTCTCTTATGGGCCATATTGGCAAATGGCGGGGCAGGTAGATGAGTTATTCCCTTCAGTCTAGAAGGCAGCACAGCTGTAGCTAAGCAGAATATTGACTCAGAAGCAGCAGGCTCATTTGCAGTGGAAAAGAGACTGTTGTTGCTATTTATTTCTGATACCGCCCACAATGAGCTGAATGCTCCACAGACATAAGAGCCCCAAAGCGCTCTTGCTCCACCAGAGACAAAACAGACATGGAATGCAGGGGGGAAGGAATACCAAATGTAAAGTGGTCATGGTGATGGTGACACATTGGTATTTTTTGTTTGTTTTTTGTTTCTTAAAATACATAGATTATTCCTAATTACAGCATTCAAGGCAGCAAGACTTGTTCTTTTAGTCCGAGTCTGAGAGCAGACACTGAACCCAAGTCACCCCGACTAACTAAATCAGCACTGTATAAAATAGTCTATGAGAACAGCAGATTACACTTCAACCCATCCATACGCCCACCAGCAGTTACTGGAACAGGGAACTTTTTACATTCAGAAGAGGAGGAAAATGATGATACCCGAGCAACATCCCACAATTGCAATGTGCAGGGAGAATGACACAACGAGGCAATTAGCAGCACTAAAGACTAACAGGAATATATTAATAAAAAGCCAAACAGATTCTCTGAGCTCCTGTAGCAATTTTACACCCAGCTGTGCTCACAGGAGGGAAGCTGCCATTCAGAAAAGTTGACAACAGAAACCTACTCCAAGGAAGAAAGAGCTGCAGGAATGAAGCTATTGAATACAGGAAGCCAGACTAGGCTATCAGTGTCTAAAGCCAGATTGCAAGGAAGATCGGTTTGGAAGAGATCCAGGAAGAACACTTTCTTTCAAAGTCTTATTTAGACTCAGTGTAGCAATTAGATATGTTTGTTCCATTAGCCATTTCCTTTTAAACTTGCTTCTTCAAGTAAAAGACTTTGTTAAAACAGGGATATCAAGAGCCTTATTAAAAATACTGCAGCATTCTACACTAGTGGCCACAAGCTCTGCAGTTGCAAGCTGCTGCATTTTGAACCATTGCTCTTGTTGCTTCAGACTTTCCAAACAGATTAGGGGATTTAGACACACTGAAGTTGTGTGTGTCTAAATCCCCTGGTTGACTTTGAAACTCTCAGCCACTTTTTTTTCCTCTACACAGAGTAATTGCAAACTTTATATCAGAAGGACCTTTATTTTAGATTAAGGGCATGGCTACACTGAAAAGCCTGCCGTGGCCAGGGATAAGGTACGATGGTAGAACTGCATGTGGAGCCCAGGCATAGAATAGCTGGGGTGGGTGGGAATGTCAGGCTGAAAGTGCATTGGTGGAACTGTGTGTAAGAAGTTTTCCTAGCTTACAGCGCTTAGCACAATGGCACCTGCTTTATTACTGGGGTTCCTAGGCTATATGTGATATAAATAAATAACAGTAATACTCAACCCAGTGTTATAAACCCCTCAGTTTCATGAGCACCAAATTGATGGAAACGATTCAGAAATAAAAATTAACTGTGTCAAATGTGATTCAAATTATGAGGTCTATTTTTGGAGAAAAACTTTTGGGTCTGTAGCAATGCAGATGTAAAGTGTAACCATGAATCTAATAAAAGATACCATTGATCTTGTTATCTCCTTTTTAATATAATTTGCAGTTATCTTATCCTGTGGCTGCCACTTAAAAAATCATAACATTAGAGATACCATAGTTTTTCCTCTGAACTGAGAATAGATAGTTGGTAAATGTTGACTTGCTTCCATGGGGTACTGTGATGCATGTAATCTTAGAAATGTGTGGATAGAATTAAAGATCTGCAACGTCTAGATCTCTGATCCCAATGGACATACTGGGGAAAAAGAGAGGGAGAAAAAGCTGTGTTCCCTTCGCTAATACATTACCAAGCCATTAACTCACTTTGACATCTTTTCATAGTCTAGCCAAACCACTATACGTACACCAAAATACATCGTGGGTTTGTTTCTAAATCATGTGAAGTTAAGGTTTCCCTCCTGTGAACATGCACTCTTGGTACATTACACAAAAGTTACCCTAGACTGAGTCTTCGAGCAAACCACACGTGCTTGGGGCGTGTCTAGCCTAACAGTCACAATCATGTAAATTAACTCAAGTTAATTAGCAATCAAGACCAGGATCACAAACTCTTGTCCAGGCAAAGCCTTTGTGATCTTTGAAAACTAATTCATTTAGGAGATGCTGGAGACATTACTGTTTTTCGGTGCTATAAATCACAAGAGAAACACTGCTTCAGATTATACAGTCCATTGTAAACTGGATTTATGTGGATTAAGTAATATCGTGGGGACATACCCTGACCAGGACATTACAACAATAAGAGACTCTATCCCTCATAGCCCTGCTACTCTGAGAGTCTGTCCTAGATTATATACTGAGCCTAGCACCTCCTGGAACAGAACTTTTGAAGTTTGGTCAGTGCTGCATGTATATTCAAGCAGTACAGTCAATATCAATTAAAACTCATAAATTTCCACAATACTGTCAAATCTCAAGGCCTTGGATTAAAGTGCAGTGACATGGGACATGACTGATGTAGCAGCACTGGATAGCAACTGGAAGGAGGCGGAGGAGATGCCAATCACCATGTTACCTTTAATTAATTGAGTACTTTCTAATCAGAATACTGAAGTGGTTCAGTAATGACAGGCTTTGTCTAGCTTGGCCCTTTTAAAATATATCACTAATAATTTGAATCTCACTGAATCAAAAAATCAAGTAATGCAATTAAATATGGAGAGATTTCTGATGCATCCAGGCTATGGAGATCTCCACAAATCATAGCACTTATCACTCTAAACATCTGTTCCTTTACTGAACTATATCTTGTTCTCTCAGAGTGTGCATGTTTCATCTTGTAAATTTCATATTAGGGTGACTTTTAATCCAGCCTTAATTCCCTGCAAAGTCAAGAAGGGAAAAATGCAAAGACTAATTTAATAGCTTCCATGAATCAAAGACTCATTTGGGATTGAAAGTGATCTGCAGTGGGTCGCCTAAGCCACTTCCTAGGCGTCCTAGCACAACTGGGGGCTTGTCTACCTGGCCCTGCAGTTCGGACAGTGGGGGTGTTAATTGCATTGCATCCTAGCGTGCATCACTGTAACTCCCCTATATGAATGCTGTGGGTGCAAACTAACAGGTACCTAACTTACATTAATGCAGTCCTGTTTGACGAGGACTAGGTTACTGCAAACCAAGTACCTTGAGTTTGTGTCTGCAGCGTCCATAAGGGGAAGTTACAGGGCAGCACTTTAGTGCACTCTGTAATTCACCTCCCTGTCGTCTAGGAGGTGCTCTGTAGCCCAAACTGTGGGGCCACATAGACCGTTCTCACTAGCCCATCCTGACAGATGCCCGCACAATCTCAGGATTGAATACCTCCAGTGATGGTGATTCGACAGCCTTCCCCTGGCCGGCTCACTCCATTGTCCTTATGATTACTCTAGTTATAGAACGCTTCAGAAAGTTTCCTTGCTGCTGCTGCTGCTGCTGCTGCCTGTTACTTCTCATTCTGTCCTTACTGACAAGGAAGGGTAATTGACCCTTTGTCTCTTTGTAACACCCCGGTCTCCTGGGTGGCTGGGAAAGAATACAGTACAACACAACTGAAAGTTATTGCAGCATAATTCACATTGCAGATACTGTTTTGAGCTTTCCAGACCACTGTGGATCATAACACTTCTTTCACTCTCTCCCCCTCCCCACACCTTTAAATACACTCCATGGATTATACACCACCTTACTTGGCACTAATGAGGGTAAAAAACCTGAAAGGGTGTGCAAGGAGGGACAGATTCACAGAGAAATTATGGAAATGTGACACCTTGTTCATTCTTGAGACAGTGTTTCATCCCTCTTTGTCTAATGAAACATTTCCCCCCTTTGCATTGTTTCTGGACATTTCCAGCACTATCAGTTGACAGATGCACTTTTTAAGTGTATATTTAAATGTGGGTAAATGTAATGCAAGTGAAAGGCGTTGGATTGATGGCCCTTGAGTCTGTATAACAGCACTGCAAGCTTCCCCCAGAAAACACCTCCCATTCTGTATTCACTCTGACCTAGTTGGAGCTCCCGAATTTGGTCTCCGGGGCCCATTCAATGAAAGCTACCAACAAGAGGTCCAATTAGTGCCAGTTTTGGAGGTGGTTTTTGTCACACAAACACCTGTCCACTCGGAACTAGACTGATCCCCCTAACTCATTTTATATAAGCCACTAAATAGCTGCATGACGGTAACTTAGCAGCATTGCTGACCTGGAACAGTGATGGGTAGGTACACTGGATGGGAGCTGCAAACCTGTCACTGGCTAATTATGTTGCTCTTAGTCATATGAGGTTTTAGTCCTTCCTGCTTTTCCTTGTTTCTGATTGTCAGTATCTATCTTGTCTCCTCTCTTCTCAGGTGTACCAATGCTGTTTGTTATCCCCTGGGGAATTGTCAAGTACCTTTATGAAGATGAGGGGTTGGTTCAGTTCTAATATCTAGCTGATATTTCATTTGTGGAGTGTGTGTGTTGGGGGTCATTTTTGGTTTGGTTTGATTGTTTTGGCAATGGCTGATGTGCTGAAATCCCATGTAGTTGCTTATGTTGTGTATGAAGCTCTTGCATAACATTTCTGAAAGACACACAAGCTCATTCCTGGTCAGAATTTTCCATATGTCTGTTTATCTATTCCTCTGCAGGTCAAAGAGAGGTACATTTGTATCTGTTTTTCAGCAGCTACAATATCCATTGTAGAGGTCGTCATACCTGATCAGACTATCTTTGATAGTCTGCCTCTGGCAATAGCCTCTTCAGGATGCTTCAGAGGAAGGCCAAAACCTCCCACAAAGTTCTCTGTTTGTGTTATTCCTTCCTGACCCCTGTAGTGATCATCTTATGCCTTGGAGCAGAGATCTGATTATCCATTCTTGTCTTAGCTTCCATTATTCAGGCCATTATAAAATACAGCCATGTTGTCTGTCTGGCTGCCCTTGCATTGCAGAGAATTGCACAGGTTGACTACATTGCATAAGGAAATGGTGTAGAACTTGAAATACTTGTTTTGTTAACTTTCACAATAGCCGCTGATTTGAAAAATCAGTGACATCATTTAATTTTACCAAAGTTTATTTCTAGCAACAGGCTAGTAGCAGCTTTCCTCTAATAGGGACTGGCTGGGAGCATGGAAATAATGTGATGCATGGCCAATGTCCTTTGCGCTGATAAACAGTTCTACACTATTTATTTTTTATTCTGCTTACCACCTTTTGGGCCCTGTTGCCACTCAGTTTACCCTCCCCGCTGCACCTTCCTAGAAAACCTTGTTTAAACACAGTCCTTTCCTAGGCAGGTACCAATATGGTGTGAAAATTCACTGTAGTTGGGCCCAACATTGTATCAACTCTCCCCTTGACCGAGTATTCAAGGGATGGGATATCAGGAATCAGTTTTTATTTGTGTCTTTCATAATACAAAATGGTTTGCTCAAGTCACCTCTAACTCTTCTCCTTTCCAGGCTAAAATAATCCTAGGGTTTTCTGACTGTTCTGTCCAGGTCTGTCTCAACTGTATTCTGTAATAAGACCTTGGCTCCAATGATGTTGCAAGTTTTGTCCAAATGATCAGTATAGCTTTACAGGGCTGCCGGGGGGTGGGGGGGGAGTGGGGCAATATGCCCCGGGCCCCGCAGGGGCCCCCACGAGAATATAGTATTTTATAGTATTACAACTTTTTTTTATGGAAGGGGCCCCTGAAATTGCTTTGCCCCAGGCTCCCTGAATCCTCTGGGCAGCCCTGTAGCTTTAAAGAGCTTGAACAGCCTGTCTTTCTGTTGCTGTAGAAAATGTATTCAAAGTGCTCTCCCTCAGCTTTCTGCATTATGCAATGCTCAGAGCTGACTTATGATTTCTATTAAAAAAAACCTGTTGCTGGCTGCCTTCAGCAGACCCTAAAAGGGGCAATTTTGCATCTTATTAGGTTTTCTAAATCTTGTATAAATATTTGTAAAATACTGTAATAAATCATCTTGTGCAGCTTCCTCTCTGAAGGGCAAGATTTCTATGCCTCAGGCCTCAGGATGGCATTTGTTAGTGCGTCTAGGGATATCTTTTATGCCATTTGCCATAGTGCTGCCACTGTGGATGTGCAGAAGGCTGTAAATTTCATTTGTGACTCAACTATCTCCCCAGTTATGAGGCATAACTAGAAATAAATAAGGTCAGGGCTACAATGGCTCAATGTTCTAGGCAATCCTGAGAATGTAACCACTCAGAATAAAGGATTGTAGCCTGCAAGGACAGATCTACTTGCAAACTGTCTCCTTCCCGCCTGACGAGGATTGCCACAATTGTGGCCACAATTGTGGCTACAACTGTGAAGTTCCCCTAAAAACTGCCATTCATTAAAAAGAATTGATCTATTAAAAGATGACATTTTCAGCTTCCCTGTTTTTTAAAATCTATCTCTGTTTTTGTGGGTCCAATTATATGTGGGTGGAAGTGAAGACAGGTTATGTTTCTTAATTACAGGAGTGCACCCACAAATCTGGTACTTACATTCATCGCACACACCCACGTCTGCACCATCAGTTAATTGCGGATGCAAAATGCAGGGACTGGGTTGCTGCTTTTTTAAAAATCAGAGTGTTCAGTTGCACCAAACCAAGACAGAAGTGCACTGAAGATTTTTCTTTTTTTTAAAGAAATACAAACTTGAGATGCAAAAGCAGAGTTTTTGCAGTGGTATTCGGTTAGTTGGATCATTTCCCCACTAGGGACCAAATGCTGTGAGTTGCTAAACGTGGCCTGAGAGGTGGTGAGCATACTCAGTTGCCAGTGAATAGATCCAAGTCACGACAGATGTTGATGTTTCTATTACTGTAACAACTCCAGAAAGTACAAATAGACAAGGAATCACATACAGATGTCAGTTTTATTTTCTGGACGCTTTAATTGTGCTGGTACGTTAATTGCATTGTAATGGCATTTTTATTGCATAAATCTGTATAAATCTAAAAATAGTTAAAGCTGATCTGTGCTGTGGAAACCAATTAATGCACGTATAAATGTAGCAGAGTTAATATAAAGAACCATATCTCAGTCTTTGTCATTACTAGGAACCTTAAAAATTCTCTGTTTCTACTGCAGCTACTCAGAGAAATTAAAATGTTATCCAGCATGTCTCAGAAGTATCCACATAAAATTAATTTTAAAGGCTACATGAAGTTGGTTCCCGGTCACACATGCCAGTGAAGTGGTTCTCCTGTTAACCTAGTTCCAGTTAAGGTGCACTGACTATTCTCAAAATATACACTTGCTATTCATCAGTGGCTAAAGTACTGTAGAACAGGGTCTGGTGGTAGAACTGACGGGTTGAAAAAATATATTTGTTGTGTGCACCAAAATGAAATATAGTTGAAAAACAGCAGAGATCTGTTACACCTGCCAGATACAGACATTTGTGACGCTACAAGCTTAGCTGCTTCACTTTTCTATGTGGTATTTTAATGTCTCCATCACTGTGACATCTAGGTGCAACTGCATAGCTTATGGCTTGCTAGGATCTCCAGGGTTAAAGTTGAAGCTAGCTTTCCCATTACAAGTCTCCTTTTCTTACCCCACTAATACCACCCAAAATGTAATTGGCATATTATTGTGCCTGGGATAAATGAAGTGGCTAATGCAGGGTGAATAGATTACTGTAGTTTTTGGCAGATGAGACTTGAAAAGAAATCAAGTGTAATGAATCTGTTGGGAACATTTTTTTATTCTCTTTATGGCTTGTCATATCTCAAAAACAGTGTGGTGTAGAAACACCATGTTTGAATCTGTTGGGTTTGATAAGAACTGGTGCCTTTTAATAATGTTGAATGGTTTGATAGATTAATAAAGTTATTAACTCCAGTTTATGAAAATGTTAGGAATCCTGCATGCTGCTTGCTCATAACTTTCTCTTTAAAATTTCTTTGGGACTGAAACCTACATATATATTGAAAGAACTGGATATGCCCTTTGTCCTGATCTCCATTAAATAGCCCAGGTTGGAGTGAGTAAACAGGTGCTTTTTAAATATAGATGCTTAATCTTAACACTGAGGGGAGGGAGTGAGAGAGAGGCTGGAAATCTGACCAATGCAACACAGTTCCCTTCTATAGCAGCAGTTCTCAAACTTTTTAGCAACCCGAGGGCCCACTTTTTTATTTAATTTTTTTCAGAGACCCCCCCCAAGCCCTGCCCCCACTCAGCCCCAAGCCCTGCCCCCACGCCACCCCTTCCCCCCAAGGCCCCACCCCCACCCCACCTCTTCCCACCCCCTGCTCACTCCACCCCCCCTCCCTCCATTGCTTACTCTCCCCCACCCTCACTCACTTTCACTAGGCTGGGGCAGGGGGTTGGGGTGCAGAAGGGTGTGCAGGCATGGGAGGGGGTGCGGGCTCTGGGAGGGAGTTTGGATGCAGGAAGGAGTTTGGGTCTGGGTTGGGGAGTGGGCTCCAGCCAGGCGGCGCTTACCTCGGGCAGCTCCTGAAAGTGACCAGCACATCTACTGGCAGCGGCTTCTAGGAGGGGAAGTTGGGTCTCCGCGCACTGCTCCTGCCTGCAGGCACCGCCCTCGCAGCTCCCTTTGGCTGCAGTTCCCGGCCAATGGGAGCTGTGGAGTTGGCGCTTGGGGTGCAGGCAATGCCAGAGACCCTCTGCCCCATTCCTGGCACCTCCCTCCCTGGAGCTGCAGAGATGCGCCGGCCACTTCTGGGAGCCATGAGGAGCCCTGCCTTAGCCCTGCTGCACCGTCAGACTTTTAGCGCCTAAAATCTCCATTTGGCTTCAGTAGCCTCTGGGAGAATAGAGGAAGGAGGAGGAGAAAGGAGTTGAGGGAGGGAGAGGAGTTGATCAGTGGGACCCGTGGACCCCTGTTGGAGTTACACTGTTGTATAAGATATTCATCAACAGCCAAGTAACAAGAAGACTTTACTTTGACACTTTTAAGATTTTTTTTTTTTTTAAAAAGTGTTGAATGGAAAGATGAGAGTAGCTACCATGCAGCAAAATATTTGATTTTTAACAAATTCCTGCTTAGCCAGATGACATATTTGGACCATGGATTCAGTGCTGTAAATCTTCACAATGACAGAAAATTAAGTAGGAGGATTAGTCATCAGAGTGCAAGAGAGACAGGCTACAGCATCCAGTTGGGTGCTGTAATTTAGTGTGAGGCATTCAGATGTTTCTAAGAACCACAAGTAGCTGCATCTGTTTCCATGTCAGCATGATGTGCCTTTCTGGTATCTAGTTCTCATCACCTGCATTGCTGAGACATGTGATGAGAGAGAAGAGACTTCATGCATATTCTTAGCTTTTTGTTTTGTGTTTAACCTCCCTGCTGCCTCCCCAGTTGCTGGACCAGAAACCAAAACATGAATTACTGGCTGATCATCAGACTGCCCATTCTAATCGCCATTGGGGTGAGTGACCAGGAACAGATACAGGGATTCAGCATATGTGTAATGAGACAGATGGAGAGACCAGAGCATTCAATGCTGGAGGATACACTTTTGCTAACAAAGCTACTATACAGCAGCTCTGCTCTTCACATGTAATAATGAGGAGGAAACTACAAGGAGGGTTTGGGAGCCAAAGCTGAGAGATTGCATGGTGGGATGGGTTAATGGTAGAGACAAAATGTGAGAGTCAGTATGAAAGATATCAGAGGGGTAGCCGTGTTAGTCTGGTTCTGTAAAAGCAGCAAAGAATCCTGTGGCACCTTATAGACTAACAGACGTTTTGCAGCATGAGCTTTCGTGGGTGAATACCCACTTCTTCGGATGCAAGAATGAAAATGCAAGTATGAAAGATGTATGGGTGATGCCCACTGGCCACTGTCCTATAGGAAAACTGAGGAGTTCCTGGTCCTCACTTCAGTTCAGAAACATGATCATGTGAAACCAATTCTGTTTCTGGCCAAAAACACAGTGCCAGACACTTGGCTACAGCAAAATGACAAATTCCATGGTATTTTAGAAAAATGCCAGATTCCTCAGTCAGAATTGTGAAGACCACAGGGCACGAATTGGGATGAATAAGAGAGTTTATACACTTAGAACTCCTGATTTCAGCTGTCTGCAGACTCAGGCAGGCATCACTTCTTTGATTTATGCTCAGCTTACATGTTAAAGGTGAACTATCCAATTGTAAAAGCTAGAAACAGATTCTGGAGCATGGTTCTGTGGCAAGAGCTGAATTCCATAGCAAATTCTGCAGCTGCAGAATCATGGAATACACAGGGCCCTGTCTATAGACACCTTGACACTATGTATGTTCATTCATATGTCTTGTCTTGCACATATACTTCCTGATGACAATGTCAGCTACTTCTTTCTTTTCTCCAGGTGAATTTCCTGATCTTTATCAGAGTTATATGCATCATCATTTCCAAGCTGCAAGCAAATCTGATGTGCAAAACTGACACAAAATGCAGGTAAGTTATTTGGTGGGCTAGCACTTGCTGTGCTTTTTGAAAAGGGAGACACAAGCAGGAGTGGAGTGCCATAGGAAGTTAAAGATTTCAGGCACTGGGTGGCATGTAGAAGGCATTGCACGTAACTATGATAGTCCAGAACAACTGACCACAGATGAAGCCCACTGGTGGGTACAAAGCTTATGGTAAACCTGCCCTATCAGTGCCTTTGTTGTACCTGCTCTATGGATTAAACAGAGGACTTTGTCTTCTGCGGCTGTCAATCCAGAACCTACCATGAGCACTGAAAAAAAAATCCATTTGGCAATTATTTTTAAGAAACATAGAGAAAAACACTGTTGTCCTTGTTTCCATCACTGCTCTTACTTCCTCTCTCCACTAGTTACTGTGCCCTCTTATCATGACCTATGTGTCCTCAGTTTTCTGAGCATGTGTGTGTGACTTTTTGTCTGGTACATTATGTGAGGCTTACTGCATGAGTTTAATTTTTACCTTGCAGACTTCTTTACATGTGGACTGTTTGTGGCTCACCTGGACAGCTGTTCACACCACCAACATTCATGGGCATATTCTTCATCCCTTGGTTTCTGTGTCTTTGGGGCTTCAAGATCCTTCCCCCAGATTAATTTTGGGAGGCACACAAACTTGTCCCACCTAATGATGTGCATATCATGATACTGCATTGGTGCATGACAGCTTGGGTCATCACAATACCCTGTGACCCACTGTCGTCATGTTTTGGTGGAACAGTATGATGTCTTGATGCAGCATCATGATGCTCTGTTCAATGGCCCAAAACAAGGACCCAGCCCCCAACTAGTCTGGATTTGCCCCGGTATGTCACAGACACCTTAGTAGTAAAACCCTCACCTCCACTTAGAGAGGACTCTCTAAACATTGATATGATGGGTGACTAAGTCTAGGACCAAGGGAACATTAAAGACCTTGCCCTTTCTAATCACATTTTGTTCTCTCTGTTATAACAGTTCACCATAGCAATCGCTAATCTCCTTCTGTTCTGCCAGCCTGTCTTTGCACATGAAATCATGGCTGTCTAATGGGTATTTGGTGCTCAGCATGAGAGAAGGGACTCATTTTGGAGGGTTAAGAGAGATAAGATGGATGTGGGTCCACATTATCTCTCGCTATCACAATCTCTGTGACCCTCATGATAGGGAAGTTTATGGATCCTTAACTTTGATACAGTGGGGCCCTCTCTGAGTGATGTTTGGTTTTGTGGCAACACACCCCAAAAAGGTTCACTATAAGCAGAAGCAGCAAAGAGTCCTGTGGCACCTTATAGACTAACAGACGTTTTACAGCATGAGCTTTCGTGGGTGAATACCCACTTCTTCAGATGCAAGTGGTGGAAATTTCCAGGGGCAGGTTTATATGTGCAAGCAAGAAGCAAGCTAGAGATAACGAGGTTAGATCAATCAGGGAGGATGAGGCCCTGTTCTAGCAGTTGAAGTGTGAAAACCAAGGGAGGAGAAACTGGTTCTGTAGTTGGCAAGCCATTCACAGTCTTTGTTTAATCCTGAGCTGATGGTGTCAAATTTGCAGATGAACTGGAGCTCAGCAGTTTCTCTTTGAAGTCTGGTCCTGAAGTTTTTTTGCTGCAGGATGGCCACCTTAAGATCTGCTATTGTGTGGCCAGGGAGGTTGAAGTGGCCAGGGAGGAAAAGGATAAATGGACACAAATCAGATATTAGGAATGGCAATATACAAAAACCTGTAGGAGAACACTTCAACCTCCCTGGCCACACAATAGCAGATCTTAAGGTGGCCATCCTGCAGCAAAAAAACTTCAGGACCAGACTTCAAAGAGAAACTGCTGAGCTCCAGTTCATCAAATTTGACACCATCAGCTCAGGATTAAACAAAGACTGTGAATGGCTTGCCAACTACAGAACCAGTTTCTCCTCCCTTGGTTTTCACACTTCAACTGCTAGAACAGGGCCTCATCCTCCCTGATTGATCTAACCTCGTTATCTCTAGCTTGCTTCTTGCTTGCACATATAAACCTGCCCCTGGAAATTTCCACCACTTGCATCTGAAGAAGTGGGTATTCACCCACGAAAGCTCATGCTGTAAAACGTCTGTTAGTCTATAAGGTGCCACAGGACTCTTTGCTGCTTCTACAGAACCAGACTAACACGGCTACCCCTCTGATACTATAAGCAGAGTTTCACTCTAACAGGAGAAGACTTGCCTGGCAAAAGAGCTCCTCCTCTTCACCCAGGAATACTGAAGTCCTGTAGCCTATCCTTGCAGTTTGAAGGGGCATTGACAGTTGTTAGGTGGGAGCCCTGAAAAGTTCCATCTTCACTTCAAGAGCCTAGAAAGATCAGGCTGGCTCCCATGATGAGAACAAAACTGGAGGCCAGGGATTCCTCTTCACTCCTCTCCAAGAAGTTAGTGGTAATTTCTCCTTTCTGACGTTTCCTGAGGAGGTGGGTAGGGAGTGAAAGGCATTGATGCAGTTTGAAAGGTCTTGCACTTTTGCTGTGTTCTTTATAGCTGTTGTTTGGTAGTTTAAATACACCAAGGCTAGGTGCCCTAGAAATGCACTGGATTAGATTCAAGAGTATTTGGAAAGCAATTGGGCCTATCTGTGCTGGTGTCAGGCAGGATAGGTTCTCCTTGTCTCTCTCAGTACTTTCTCTTTTCTCCTCCCTGCCACTCCTCTTGTTCATGGAGATCTTGATGGCAGCAAATCCCTTTTCCTGTGTGGAGGGGCTGAGGTTGTTGGGAAACTTCTTGCCTACCCCAGAGAATTTGAGAATCTTGGGAAACTGGCCCTTTATTCCCCGCAAAGGTGTTTCTCCCACTTTTGCAAGACTTCCTATCTGAGTAGAACCATGTTGGGACTCCCTTCTGAACCTATTAGCATTATTGATATGCCAACCAGAAGGGCTGCTGCACAGCCACATAGGGCACCTCTCCCTTTCCCCCATGGGTGTCCCAGAGCAAGTTGAGTCTCTTCCATATGAGGAGGCAAGAGGCTGACCCTGGCTTCCTCAGGTGGCAGTGCAGAGCCCTAATTGCAAGGCAATTATGGCTGCTAGGAGATTTCCTTTTTAAACCACCCTCTCAGCCACTCCATGGAATCCCCTGGCTAGGTCCATTGGTGCTCCTACATCTCCCACTTGCCTGTAAGTGCACGCTGATGTAAATAGCTGCTTTGGTTCTCCATCTCTCTGCTTACATATCACTTTGAAACACAGCATCCAGGGTGCCAAACTAATTGAGAGCCTGCCTTCAGTAGACTTTGAGAGACCTGAGACTCCATTGGAGCCTCTACTTCCCATTTCCTCAAGGAACAACTTGCATCTTGTCTGCAAATGACAACTCCTCATGAGATGCTGATAACATGTGAGCTGGTTCTCTGGCCTCAGGCAGCCTAGGAATTCCCTTCTTAGGGATCTGGCATATTTCATTACCAGGTTGTGTTGCTCAGTGCCTCACTCCCCTCATCAGTGTTAAGAACCATTGGTTTTGGAAGCATTCTTCTCCTCCTGTGTATTCATATCTCTGCTCATTGCCCTTGCACTGGGAGATGTTTTACTTAGGTTTTTCCCTCACTACTGAGGTCCCTGGTCTTTGGAGCTTGCCTTGTAAACATCAGCAATCATTCCCTTTTACTTTAAGTTCACGTCTCTCATTTTACAAAGCTCAGTGACTTACAGTTAATGTTAGCTATAGTGCTTTGAAGATGTCATGTGCTATGTAAGTGCTAAGGAATATTAAATAATCCAATGTCAGCACTCCTCTTTATACAGTAATTTATAGTATTCTGCATGCCCATAGTGCCTTTGAGCCAACAATCTGAATGTGCTTTACAAACATTATTGAATTAATCCTCACAACCCCATATTGTCATGTGGAAACATTATCCCCGCGGCACATGGGAAAACTCAGGCACATTGTGGTAAAATAACTTTCCTGAGGTCACCTGATGACTCCGCGAGTCAGAAACAGAACTAAGGAGTCCTAACTTCCAGATTTCTGTGCTAAATCATTAGCCGCTATACTGCCTGCTATGACTTCCCTTTCTTTATTACTTTAGATTGGCCAAGTCTACATTGACTCTGATCCCGCTGCTGGGGACCCATGAGGTCATCTTTGCCTTTGTTACTGATGAGCACGCCAGAGGAATGCTACGCTTTGTGAAGCTCTTTTGTGAACTCTCCTTCAACTCCTTCCAGGTAACACCCAGGAAATACATATTCAACCCAGTTTGTATGTTAAATGCTACTGGAGACCAGTTTGTCTTTCATGGCAGTTACCCTAAATTTCTCTCCTACTTCAGCTCCGGATGTTAGATGATTATGAACCTAGAAGTAGGGTAGCCAGAGTGCTAAAATCAGGTGGCCAGAGTCCCGGTCCTGGCATCCACACACACTCCTTTTTAGTGCTTCCTAGATCTCCAGCAGTGATCTGATCCTTGCATCCGCATGTTAATTTCTGTTTTATATGCAAAACCTAAAAACAAAAAATTTCCCATGGTCTCCTGGGAAACTGTAATGGTATCACCCAGGGCAAATTATATGGCTGCTACAATACCTTTTTGGAAATCTGACCCTTGAAAGGCACATCTGTAGGACTGTAACTGTGCATGTGGAGAGGTAGTTAAGGAGTATGGATAGAAAGGATGTGGGGGATTCTGTAATGATTCTTTTTCAGCTGTTGTCTCACATGTGACCACTTTATAGGAATCTCCCCATTTGTGGTGGGTGGCCATTATTCTTCTAAACTTCCCACAGCCACCTACAGCCTGCATTCAATGTCCCCATGAATTGCTGATGTATGGAGTATTATAGGCCACGGTCAGGGAAAGGGGAGAGTTTTAAGGAGCAAGGGTTGGGGGAACCTAAAATGTGCTTGTCCTGTGAGAGCTGTTTGGGGTTATGTCATCAAGATATTTCTCAGCAGAGAGGAATAAACTCTCATCCACTTTTCTGTTTCTTCCTCTAACTATGGAGCACTCCATGTTGGAATGAGATTCTCCTCCCCCTGCAGGTTTGACTAGCAAAACTTGGAGCATTTCTGTGGGCTGTTTTTCTGACTGCTGTTCTGTTGTCTTGTTGGATTTCAGGGACTTATGGTGGCGATTCTCTACTGCTTTATCAACAATGAGGTACGAGAGACACCAGACCAGCTCCAGCTTGCCATATCAGCATCCACTGCAGAAAAAAGAAATACAATTAATAGTTAAAGACCATTTTTTATCAGTTTAGGTTTGTTCTAGGGTTCCTGCATACAGTAATGACCCACTGGAGGAAATTAGAGGGTGATTTCTCATCACACAGACTATGGGAAATGTTTCAGGCTACATAATTCAGGGATAGTTGTGGGCAGAGTCCTGCAAGTTTCTTTGATGCAACCTTTTCATAGGTTCATCTAGTCTGAACTCCTGTATAACACAGGCTATAGAACTTCCCCTAAAACAATTCCCAGAGCATATCTTTTAGAAAAACATCTAGTCTTGATTTAAAAATTGTCAGTGATGGTGAATCCACCATGACCATTGGTAAATTGTTCCAGTGGGTAATTTCTGTCACTGTTAAAGATGTATGCCTTATTTCCAATCTGAATTTGTCTAGCTTCAACTGACAGCCATTGGATTGTGTTGTACCTTTCTCTGCTCGATTGAAGAGCCCATTGTTAAATATTTGTTTCCCATGTAGTTACTTAAAGACTGTAATCAAATCACCCCTAAACCTTCTCTTTGTTAAGCTACATAGATTGAGCTCCTTGAATCTATAACTATGGAGCACATTTTCTAATACTTTAATCATTCTTGTGGCTCTTCTTGGAATTTATCAATATCTTTCTTGAAATTGTGGACACCAGAACTGGACACAGTATTCCAGCAGTGGTTGCACCAGTGCCAAATACAGAGGTAAAATAATCTGTCTACACCTACTTGAGATTCCTGTTTATGCATTCAAGAATCACATTAGCCTGTTTGACCACAGTGTCATACTGGGGAGCTCATGGTCAGCTGATTATCCACCATGACCCCCAAATCTTTTTCAGAGTCACTGCTTCCCAGGATAGTGTCTCCCATCCTGTAAGTATGATCTACATTCTTTGTTCCTAGATGTGTAGTTTTACATTTAAACACATTAAAACGCACACTATTTGCTTGCACCCAGCTTACCAAGAAATCCAGATTGCTCTTTATCAGTGACCTGTCCTCTTTATTATTTGCGGCTCTCCCAATTTTTTTGTCATCTGCAAACTTTAGCAGTGATGATTTTGTTTTCTTCAACATTATTGAGAAAAATGTTAAATAGTGTAGGGCCAAGAACCAATCCCTGCAGGATCCTCTAGAAATACAACTATTCAATGGTCATTCACCGTTTACAGTGACATTTTTGAAACTTATCAGTTAGCCAGTTTTTAATCCATTTAATATGTGGCTTGTTAATTTTATATCGTTCTAGTTTTTTAATCAAAATGTCTTGTAGCACCAAGTCAAACACCTTACAGAAGTCTTGATATATTACTTTTATCAATCATACTTGTAATCTCATCAAAAAAGATATTATTGTATTACTGTCCTTTAATTTTTTATTCATTGAGTCTCATATCAGCAGCCCCATTATCTTCCTCAGGATCAATGTCAGACTGACAGGCCTATAATTATCTGGAACATCCTGTTTACCCTTTTTAAATATGGGCACAACATGAGCTATCTTCCAGTCTTCTGAAACCCAGTGTTCCAAGACTTATTGAAAATCAGCATTAATGGTCCAGCAAGCTCCTTGGGCAGCTCTTTTAAAACTCTTGGATGCAAGTTATCCAGATCTGCTGATTTTGAAATATCTAACTTTGTAGTTGCTGTTTAACATCCTCCTGAGATACTAGTGAAATTGAAACAGTGTTATATGATATGATCACATTGTTTGTTTTTCCCCCCCTCAAATACAGAACAGAAATATTTATTGAACACTTCTGCCTTTTCTGCATCATTATTGATAATTCTATCATTTTCATCTAGTAATGGACCAATATCATTGTTAGGGTTCTTTTTGTTCCTATTATATTTAAGGACAATAAGAAGGATATTTTTAAGAATGCTGGCCATAGATGTCTCCTTATGTCCCTTTGCTTCCCTTATTGATTTTCTACAATTCCTAGCTTCTGATTTATTATTCATTACTATCAACTTCTCCTTTCTTCCATTTGTTATATATTATTATATTAAGAAACCTTGTGGACCTGGTAGAACTCAGTGCTGGAAATTTATTTGTTTGATATCTTTGAAAGAGATTATAGCTGACCCCATCAGTTTGCCTTAAAAGTATCTCTGCTTTATTTTGAGGAATTTGGAACCAGAACCATTGCCTTTTGGTTCCAAAAACTCAGTTAAGGCGCAGTTGGTAGCTCAGAGAACAACTCTTTTAACTAACCCCTCTAGTAGGTTTCTTATCCTCTCTGTGGCCCAGGAACTAGAGGACAACACGACTCATTCAGACACACTAGTCAAAATTAGTCCATTACAGCAGACATGGGATGGCGAGTTTCATGCACGCTAAGCTTCCACATCTGGATGTGCCATATTCTGGTCCCTGCTTCAATTTAAGATATGAAAATTAACTGATGTATGAAGGTACTAGGCACAATGGTTTATTTTATGCACATAGATTTTTATGCTTAACTGCACTGCATAATCAAAGGTACCGTATAATGTCCTTCAATATCTGGTGTAATGCTGTTTGGAAGGACACTGTCAAGGTATCTTTCATCACTGGCATTTTTCTTTAACTCACTATTATTGTCAAGAACCTATTGGGAGCTCAAAACTTAGATGAGGGTTTCTATTGGATTTATCCTTTATTGATGCAATTCTTGAGCCTGCTGTTTGCTGAAGTAAATAGTTGCTATTTCTTTGCCTTGTGGAATGAACATGTTGAAAATCCAAAGGGCCAAATTCATCCAAGATGTAATACCACTTAAATCAATGGAATTACACAGGGATGAATGTAGCCTCAGATCTTTAGGTGTTTTCAGTTATAAAACATGGAAGGAAAGTTAGCTCCTGGTCTACAATACGAATTTATGCCAGTATAACTACATTGCTATGGGGTGTGGAAAATCCACACCCCTTATACCGACCAAACTCCCTCTGTAGACAGTACTGTGTCAATGGGCTTCTCCCGTCGACATAGCTACTGCCTCTCAGGGAGGTGGAGTACCTACACCAAGGTAGAGTCTTCACTAAGCGCTACAGCGGCACTGTAAGGGTAGACAAGACCTTGGACACTTTGGCTGTGCTTGCGTTAGGAAATTGATTTATTCCTTTATTGATGCAATGGGTATGTGCAACTGTTGCTGCTGAATTGGTGCTAAAAACTAACTGCAAGTGCAGACAGGGCCAGACCATATTTAGAACAGTTTCAGAACTGCAGCTGAGCACTGTTTGGAGCAAGGTAATATAGACTAGGCTTGCTGGTGCCCGCTGCATAGCATAAACAGGTTTATTTATAGAGATAAGAGTAAGTGCTGTCATTATTTTACTTATGAAATAATGGTGTGATGGACCAATAAGGTAATTAGGGAGACCATTTGAAGCAATAATAAGGGAGCCTTAAAACCTTGCCAGTGTCCTTCAATAATGTGATACGTTATATTTTTTCCTGTCCCAAAATGGGATTATTTCAAGACTTGATTATTTCTGTATTAAATGCCTTTGTTTCCTTCTTTGCTTGTGTAAGGTTCAGACAGAGTTTCGGAAAAGCTGGGAACGCTGGAGACTGGAACATTTTTATGTCCAGAGAGACAGCAGTATGAAACCACTGAAATGTCCAGCCAACAGCCTAAGCAGTGGCGGCACAGTGGGCAGCAGTGTCTATGCTGCCACTTGCCAAGCCACGTTCAGCTAGGATTTCTACAGATGAAAATAGAGATGAGCCAGATTACCCAAACTGAACTGTAGGAGGCACCTGAAGACCCTCAAATACCCAGGCAAGCAGCTTAAAAATGTCTGCTGGACCCAGAGACTTAACCTTCTGTTGCTCATTGCTGCAGGCAGCTGGACAAGGTTTTCTAAGGAAAGCAGTCTGCTAATATAATCAACACATCAGAGGATAAATTGAGCATGTCTAAAGTAAGTTTAAAGAGTTTGTTCCTGTTAATACACGAGGCCTCCAGGTGTCCAAAACTTAAGCAGTGCATTGATCCAGTCACAAACCATAGGGTCAATGGCTTATTACTGTAGGTGGGCGAGCTCAGATCCACTGATTAAATTACAAGAATACAGGACATGACTATTAACAATAAACCATGTTTGTACTTTTACTGGGAAAGGTGAGGCTGATATTCACTATTTTTAGAAAGAGACATTAGTGGAGTTTGAACATATTTCCTCATGGCACAGTCACTGGGCCACAACAGTTAAATGGCAAGAGCATCCCAAAATCAAGGTTGGAGGTGTGCTTAACTGTTTGATGCGAAGGGGCAAATATGGGGTATCCATACAGCCTATAACTGGAAACAGTAATGTGCACACGCCTGAATTTTTTTTAAGCTTAATTTGGAGAAGTATGTTCTGTGTATATTAGGGGCCTATCCTCCTGTTAATGAGTATGTGTTCTTTGGAGTAACGTTGACGTTGATAGTGTAACACCTGAACATTAAGCTTTTACATAGCACTCTGCACTGTCAGTTGGCTGCATACATATTAATATGGATGGAAGTAATGAGTTGCACCTCAGAGTAAGTGGCTGACCATGGATAGTTTTCTGTGGATGGTATGCTCTGTTTCTTGGGTGTACAAACATGCAAAAGTTATATTGTGGCCATTACACAACTTGCAACATTTTCTTCACTTTGAAATAATAGAATTCTTGGAGTTCTCTAGTGTACTCGCTTAGTTTCCTTGTCTCTTGCCTTGTTTATTTTCTTTTGGCATGATGTATCTTCAAGGCTCTTTTCTCATGATGCCAGGAACTAAAATATTAATTGAGTTTATTTAGTAACTACACTTTCAGCACTGAGGACAGCTCTCTGCTGTACTTTCTCTTCTGTGCTGGAGCTATTTAAATTTATGCTCTTAATGAGCCTTTAGAATATCACCACTTACAATGTTGCAAGACGAAAGGAACTATTTATGTAAACTCAAAGCTCTTTCTAAAAATGAATGAATCCAGCCAGAGGACCAATCAAGGTGGTAATTGCCCTCAACTCCCGCTGAAGTCTACAGGAGCTGAGAGTGTGCAGTGTTGTGAAGGGCAGAGTGTACATGAGAACAGTAAGAGAAGCTATATAACCCTCGCTCCAGTTGCTTGGGCCAGATCTACACTACACACTTACTTCAGTATAACTACCTTGCTCAGGCGTATCACTTCTCTGAGCAACGTAATTCTAACAACCTTCACCTCCCACCCCTCCCATGTAGGCAGCACTATGTCAGCGGCAGAGCTTTGCCTGCTGACGTAGCTACTGCCTCTCACAGAGGTGGGGTAATTAAGCTGACAGGAGAGCTGTCTCCCATCCGCTTAGAGCATTTTCACCAGAAGTGCTGCAGCACTGATGCAGCTGCACCAATGCAAGTCTGTAGTGTAGACCTGCCCTTAGTGTGAAAGGACTTACTCCTGTAGTCCTTATTCAAGCAAACTGCCCGGTGAAGTCTGAGAACTTTTTATATGTAAGGACCAAAGGATCAGGTCCACTGTTTATAGGCTTCAAATAATCTAATGACTTATTTCATGCTGTATTTCTGGCAAAATACTCCTCCTCTCCCTACATTGATCCCCTTACATACCACTCTGAATGGTATTTCTCTGTCTCTTTGGCTGTAAATAAGCTTTGATTGTATTGGTTAAGACCAAAACTTTGACTCCTAGTTACCTTAGAGGCCTGCCTCTCTTCTCATGTTGTTTACTCCCAGTGGCATTCAGCCAAGGTACCCAACCTAATATGTATCTCATGTAAATGTCCTGCAGGTGGCAGGGCCATCTCAATCTTTGAGCTAGAGTCACAAAGGGGAAAAGAAGTAGTAGTAGTAGAAGAAGAAGAAGAACCAGCCCCCCATAATCTTTATTGTAGTGGTTAGAGCTCCTAGGATGTTGGAGATCCAGGTTCAAGTCCACTCTGCTTAATTGTGGAGCTGAGACTCCCAAGACCGCCCGGCGGGGGGGCAATTTGCCCTGGGCCCCACCAGAGTTTTTCGGGGGCCCTGGAGCAGGGGTCCTTCACTCGCTCCGGTGGCCCCAAAAAACTCGCGGGGCCCAAGCCCCCGGAGCTTCTTCCGCTCCGGGTCTTTGGCGGCGGGGGGTCCTTCCACTCCGGGACCTGCCTCCAAAGTGCCCCAAAGACCCACGGCGGGGGGTCCTTCCTCCCCGGGTCCTGCTGCCGAAGATCCCAGGCTCCCTGAATCCTCGGGGCGGCCCTGGAGACTCCTACTTCCCAGGAGAGTGCCTTAGCCACTGGGATATAGTCATTTTTTCTCTGGTTCAATTACTATTTATTTAAAAAGTGGAACAACTTCAACAAGACAAGTTCAGTGGTTAGGGTACTCAGATGGGAGACTCGAATTCAAATCTCTGTTCCACATCAGGCAGGGGAAGAAATAAAATCTGTGTCTCATAGCCCATCGGTAACCTGGGAGCATGTGGGGTAGGTAGCTCGGCTCCGGCAAGGAGCTGCCAGTGGAGCTGAGAGACCGCACTCTCAGCTCCCCACACTGCTCCTCTTAGGCCGATGGAAGCACTCCTGGTGAGGACATGCACCACTGCAGTAATTACTGAGGTGATTGTAAGTCGACCTAAGGTTGACTTTAGTGTAAACACACCCTCTGTCTCTCCTGTTGAAGTGGTTCCATTGTGTATAAATACTTAAATAGTCATTGAGCCAGAGAGAAAGAAAAAGTGAGAGAATGAATTTCTGAGAGAATGAATAGGCTGGTGGTTGGTTAAGCCATGTCCCTGGCATATAGGAGAGTCAGCTTCAAGACCATGTTCCAATAATATTTAATTAATAATACAAAGTGGAACAGCTTCAGCAGGAGAGATTGAGACACCCATCCCAGGATATCCAACAGCCTCATGGTTAGGGTACATTCCAGGTCTCCCACATTGTAGGTTTCAAGTCCCTGCTTCAAATCAATCAGGCAGAACAGGGATTCAGAGCTGGGTCTCCCACCTCCTTATCCAGTGGTCTGTCTAGTGCAATGACACACAAAGATGCCTGGCAGCCACACCAATGCTTGAACTGTTGGCTCTCTTTTATGCAAGGCCTGAACCGGTAGGCATGCACCTAGTTTGACACTCTAGCTCATGCCTAATCCTGGTGGGATTCTCAAACAGCTCAGCTGTGTCATGATTTAGGGTGTTTTGTACATGCTAACTGGTAGAAATGTAGGTACCATGGGAATTTAGGCACTTACAAGTTTTAGATAGTAGCTGAGCAGGAGGTTTGTGAATGCCATTGGCACCTAAAGTAGCAGTTAGACACCTATGTCCTCTGTGAATCTAGCCTTTAGACTCTGGTTTGCAGACAAGCAGAGGGAGAGAGAAAGCAGTCTGTTGAGCTCAGGACACGCTGGAAGGCCCATATATTTGCTCAGACTTTTTCCTGAGGTGGGAATATTCAAAGGAAATGGAGATCTCTACGGTGGTGAAGATTTTACCAAGTCATGTCATGCAGTTTATAATTGAACGTGAATCAAATTGTTATGATTTAACTATTTCAGTTTCAGACCCAAATAATTCAGTGATTTAAGTAGTCTACAACCATGCAGTGAAAAAATAAAATATAGCAAATTTCCAAGAAAAGTTTTAGATTGAGCTGCAACTGTCTCCCTTTACACTATTACTTCCTGTGAATAACAGATTTTTGAAACGTTTTAACATAATGCAAATTTGTATGTACTTTATTAATATACATTTACATGCACATGGGGAATTCTAATCTAGAAAGAAGAGACTGGACCCTATTTTCATAGAACAACTAACTAATAACGTCCCCTTTGGGGAAGTTTCTTCAAATTAGCGTCACAAAGCTTACTTTTAGAAACCTACAAAAGCATAGGAACGACACTGCGATTTGCAGTTCGGTGCTTAGGCTTGCTATACAATGAATGGGGTGAGATGGGCACCTCAGATTGCGATTCACAAATAGATTAGGCTGCTCCCTACTTGCTATCTAAGAGGTGATGTTGATGACAAGGGTGTGGCCTAACCCTTGCTCCTCTTCATGTTAGGCACCTCAGTCCAGGCTGCAGGGAGGCACTTATCTCTGCTAGCGATCCACAGCCAGGAACCCCTCTCCTGGAGTCAGGCAGTTTAGGTGTGCTTAAGGTGTTTCCTGTGAGAATGAGCCAACTACTAGTTGTGGGACAGGCACACAGGGATTGGGGGTGGGGAGGTCGGTCTCTGGTTAAAGCTGTTCTACTGTGGATAAATGAGTGTCATTGATGAGCGAGCTTGGAAGAATGACACTGTATCCTGGCGATTAGGACATCCACCAAAGGCGGTAGAAGACCCAAAGTCTAGTCCCTCTACTCCAATGACACTTTATCCATAGTGAAACAGCTTCCACCAAAGAAACCAAGGGATCTGTATCCCCTTTTTCCCCACCCCACTATATTGGAATATATCCTAGCTCAGTTGACTAGGACACTCTGAGAGGTGTGGGAGACCCCCTATTTAAATGCTTTCTTCATTTCAAGCAGATGGGGAATTGAATCGAGTCTCCCACATACCAGGTCAGTGCACCAACCACTGGGCAAAAAGTTAAGTTTGGCTGCTCCTCCTGTTCAGATTCTGAATGGGACCTGATCTAGTAGGCAGCCTCTGAGCACGTGTACTGAATTGAGCCCTGCATGCATGCCTTGGTTTGTGAATTGTTCTGGTGCTTAGGTGGGGAGCTAGGCATGGGGACACCTAGAAGGAAGCAGTAGTATGCCTGCCCTGAGGCTGAACTATAGGTGCTTAAGGAACTTTTAACATGTATGCACCAAATGAAGGTATGGCAGGTGTTTGGCAGCTTGCACTGGAGCCAAAATTGGGCCTTAGGCATCTAAGTCTAACATTTAGGCACCTAACTATACCTTTGTGAATTGAGCTGTTCCTAATTCCCTTCACATAGGCATTAGCTTACAACACCATTTTTTTTAAATCTTATCCAGTGTAATTGGTTATTCCTACAAAAGCTCAATAGTATCTTGTGAGCATCAGTGTCGGTGCATAATTAACCTATATCAGTTTTAAATTTGTTGCCTTTCCATTTCATTGATGGGGTTACTGCTGTTGTATTGAAAGGGTAAGCAGAAGCACCCAACCTATCTGCTGTATACCTCTGTCATGTCCCCTTATTTTAATTCTCTCAAAACTAAACAAGCCCCCATCTTTTCACTCTCCCCCCCCATATGTAAGGCCCACCCTGCCTTATTTTCCTCACCCCACTCTAAAAGCCCTGCGAGGAACTTAAGAGACCTGATGAAGGCAAAGTGCATGCTTAAGTGCTTTGATAAACAGGACCGGATTGACATGAAAGCCAAAGCTGTAGGATCCCAGTGAATGGGTAGCATCACAATAGGTAAAATTAATGACTGACAAATGCAAGATACTGCACAGCCAAAGGCATAATTTAACTACTCATCCATGGCTGGGTTCTAATTTAACTGTTACATCTCATGACAAAGCTTGGCTATTACTGTGGACAGCTCAATGAAGCGATTAAAAAAAGTTGGGACATTTACAGAGTAGGATAGAAAAATTGTAGTGTAAAAATGTTATAATGCCATGATCTAATTCAATAGCATACCTTGCCTGGAATAGCACGTTTACTTCATCAGCTGCCTCAAACGATACATAGCAAAACTGGAAAGGGTGATGAAAGTGATTACAGGCATGCAGAGATTTGAGTTTAGCACAAATGGATGACAGGCACTTACAAGAAATGTGCTTTTGTCAGTGACTGAGAACTTGCTCCATCAATTAAGGGTTGAAAGTTTCACACTTTTCTTCCTGTTGTCATTAAAGGGAGCACTCCAAAACCCCCTGGAATACCTAAAAGCATGCCTAATACTTTATGGTAAAACACAAACAAGAAAAAATAATTTTGGAGGAAACTTTCAGGCATCCTCTTATTTGCCATAAAGAAAATATAAGCTCTCATTCCTTCACCTCTTGTGCAGATCATCTTTCAGAGACAAAAAAAAATTATTTGTCAGATACATAAAGTTATAATGAAAAAAAAGAATCCTCACACCAGCCTGGTTCTTAGTGACCCAACATGTCAAAATATTTAGGCTAATTTATTACATCCTGCCTTGGGGGGAAAAAAAAAATTTTCAGACAGGGCCTAGATGGTTTTCACACGTGACCAGCGTCTTCAATAAATCCTTTTGCTATCTTCTGTTACGTGACTGCTGCCTATGCTTCAGAATTTGCAGTACCTTTTTAACCTGCATTTATGAACCCCGTGAATGTGTATTTTTTGTGCCTTGTAGCAACATGCTTACTCACTGTGATTATAATTTATTTCAAAGTGGTTGGAGCCAGACTTTAAATGCACATATAGCGATTATGTCACTAACGGTTTTTAGTGAGTGAAAACTGTCTATTCTTGCTGCTACAAAGAATGTGTACTCTTTCATAAATGTTAATTTGTAGTTGAATGTGATTTCTTCGCATGTAGAAACAGAAAGGCAGCTATAGATGTAGTACATGTTGAACATATAAGCTCCCTGTGCACATTAAATGGATGTGTAGTTTCCTTATTTTTCCTTGGAATGTAATTCCCTTGTCACATAAATCTGTTATTACTGGTGTGTGTTTCTTTCTTTTGGCTACTTTTTACACAGTTCTTGGTGGAATATTCAAGGAGAATTAAGTGACAAGTTATGATTCAAAGAAACAGAAAAGCCTTTATATAGTGGATATTAAATCATTTATTGAAAGTCTATGTCCTCAAGCGGTTTGCCTAAAAACATCATCTTCTGCAGTGTTAGTAACTTTCCTGATCTCTCTGTAGCAACAGCTACTCTGTTAGAATACATGGTGAACGATAGGACCCCCACTGGAATCAGATTGGACATATGAATTAGTGTTTTGAACAAAAGTGTACAAATCAGAAAAGATATTTTACTGGTATATGTTGATACCTCAGTCTCTTAGAAAGAATTACTAAAATTTCTAATCTAATCAGTCTCATTATCAAAGCAAACAATCCAAAGCTAGAAGTCTAATCACTAGCTAGAGAGCTGCATGAAGAGCCTCAAACGTGATTGGTGTCCTTCCACTCAGTGAGAGCATCTCACTATCTTCCACAAACAAGAATCCTTGAAGCACTTCTCTCTATTCCCTTTCCACCTCCTGCTGGTAACTTGGACTGCAAACAGTCATTTATACTATATATCTTTGTTACACAAAGGGAATAAATTACAATCACATTTAAAACATTTGATTTTCTTTTTTATGGGTATGGTCCCATTATGATACAATACGTTCGAGGCAAACATACTAACATTAGTCAGTATTGCAAAGCCATGGCACAGATTATCGGAGTAAACTCCTCCATGGAGACTTGTACTAGAGAAACCTCTCCCTGTTTAAGGGATGGTAAAGTAGAGCATCTGCCAGAGGCAAGGACCACCAACAATTCAAGCTTAATGCCCAATGATGATAGACGTTGTCTCTGTCCAGCCAGAAAACAAAATGATTTCTTGGAATGGGAGAAATATTAAATATTAAATGCATATGTAATAACCAGGACAAAACAGCATTATTGTATTTTTTCCTGTGTTAGATCTCACCCACCTACAGTTGTGAACAGCTCAATAACTATAAAGATATCACTGCTCATTACATAAGCAGTCTTGGCAGAGCTTGAAGCTCTAATGGTTATTTTTCATCTCCTGAAGCCTACATTTTACTTTGAAACCAGAAGTAACTCTTGGACTGGATTCTAAAGCAGGATAATTATTTTATAATAAATCACATTCCCATAAGGATTAAGTAAAATGGAAAAAAAATCAAACCTTATGCTACAGGCTGTAAACTTGGCTGAGTGCAGAGTATAACCCATCCTCCATGCAGCATTACAAAGGAGGCTAGGTGCCTTTGCAGTTGCATAGGCATTCACACGATGTGTGGGGTGCTGGGCTCAATACTGCCTCTGTTGAAGAGTTTATTCCTTAATCTACATAATTAAGAATATTATAGCAAATTATGGGTACCAAGTCAGCTGACTTTCCCGCACCATCCCCAGTTCTGTGCCTCATTTATCATCATCCCTTAATAAATGGCAGCAATAGCAGCCTGCCGAAGTGCAATTACAGTGATAAGGGAAGAAGAAACAGTTATTAATCATACTATTAAAAGCCTAGCTAGAGCTAAATAAAATCTGTTAATTGTTATTGACAGTGTTTGAGATTCCCCAGCAGCTAAATTTACCCCTTGCTGCGCAACTGTGTCCCAAATTTCAACTTTCATTTAAAAAACATTTGGTTTCTGGCAGAAAGAACCTTGAAAACATGAACTGAATGTAGAGGTACAGAAAGTCTGACAATAGCTCAGAGGTGTAAACTACCCCATTCAGGGCCCTGGCGACTCTGCTGTCCTGTAATTTGGAATTTTTCCCACTATATACCACTCAGCATTTTTGCTGTGGAATTTGCTATGCTGTTGCAGTCAGGCACCCATAGGACATGCCTGCAGCTGCCTTTTGATCTTCAGCTTTCCCCACAACAGAGAAGTAACTGGATTATAGTCCATGTTCCCTGCACTGGGAAGGCAGCGGGTCAGTCAGCTCCCACTTACCTTTAGGTGGGGGAACAGTTGAGGCCAGGACAGTGGGCTCAGCCCCCCCCCCCTTAATCCCATCCTCTCCCACTGCACAGCATAATAAAAAAAAAACTTTCATAAAAAACGGTTGGAAATAGTAAATACAACACATTTTAAATCCTTCAATATTTTCAGCTATGACACATTTATATGTATGGGGGAGAGGATAAGAAACAAGAATGAAGGGTCTTTCAGGGGCAGTAGAATTAAGTTAACACTGCTGTGAAATTTGGTCCCAGAGTAGCTGGGGTCCTGACTCTGAAAGCCAGGCTAGGCATGGATTCTTCATTCGGCTGCTTAATATTAAAAGGGCAATCTTAACAGGTTAAGTGTTGTCATTGGTGGGCCAGCAGCATAAGAAAATAAAGGCAAGGAGATTCAGACTGCCCTGCCCTCTGAGGTACCAGAAGCCTTAGTGTCCAGCAGTTGTGTACAAGGCCAGCTCAGTCCATTACAATTGGCACCACTTTGTGGCCATAACTTCAAGCCAGCAGCCGTCAATGAAGGCATTTCACCTGGAACGGAGCTGGCTACGTTCTTACTGGAGCCACCTCGAATTCACTCCCTTAGCGAGGAGAGGCTCCGCCCACGAGGGACAGTTGGTTTGGCAGCGCGACGCGGATTTAGTTCACACCTGCGGGGTGCGCCTGAGGCCCGGCAGCGAAAGGAGGCACCAGCTCCCGGAGGGGAGGCGCGCACACAGCTCCGGCCAGTCAGGCTGCGCCCCCAGGGCCCGGGCGCAGCCGCAGCCGCCCGGCGGCGGGCCCGTAGAGTAACTCGCGCTCCAGCTGCTCCGCGGTGAGCGTGCCCTGGATGGCCTGGCAGCCCGGGTTGAAGACGGAGTAGGCGCTTCGCTCCCCCGGCCGCCTCTCGCCGGGGCCGCGCATGCCGGCGTGGAGCCAGTAGAAGAGCGACAGGACGAAGCAGGGCAGCCCGAACTGCAGCTCCGCGGCGAGCCCCAGCAGCACCAGCCAGAGCAGGACCTTCAGCCAGGCCACGTGGCTCAGGAGAGCCCGGGCGCCCCACGGGGCGGGGGCACCGGCAGCCACGTCCTGCGGGGGTCCCGGCCGGCGCGTCTCCTCCTGGGGGGCAAGAGCAAGCGGGGTGTGGGGGGGTGTGCGGGGGGGGGGGGCACTGCGCCCTGCGCGGGGCTGCCCCGCTCCCCCGGACCCTCCCCCCCCCGCGGCCTCCCATGCCCCGCCCACCGCGCTGCAGAGCCCCAGGAGACCGAGCCTCCCGGCGCCACCGCGCGCGTGGCGGACGCAGTGCCTCTAGGCCCCGGTCCCCTCCCCCCTCACCTGGGCGGGGCGGTCCCGCGGGCCGAGGCCTGCTTCCGGCCCCGCGCGCTGCTCTGGCGCCGGGGCCGCCGTGGGCTGGGGGCCGCGGCGCGCGGCTCGGAACTGCGCCAGCCTCCGTTCCATGGAGACCCGCGCGCTGGCTGCACCTCCCCAGGCAACCCGTTCCTACGTCACTGAGCGCTCGGGGGAGGGGCCACCCGCCGCCCCGCCCCCAGCAGTAGGGGGCGGAGCTATGGGGCGGGGGGTGGAGTCCTTGTCTCTCCCCTCCACGCTAGGGGGCAGAACCAGGCACCTGCTGGGGCGCCAGGACTGAGTCGCTGGGGGCCGGAGCCAAGGGCTGTTGCCTCAATGGAGGCAGATTTAAGGCCCAGCCACAGACTGGCAGGGGGGCCCCAGTGCACAGGGGACTGGCACAGATGAAGGACCCTCCCTAGGGGAGGCGGATGGATGGGACCAGAGGTGGGGCCCATCCCCTTCTTCCGCAGCGGCCTGGCTGGTGCTCAGCCCCATACGTTTGCAAGGAGGAGGGGGCACCTGCAGCTCTGATCAGGGTTTGAGTTGGACTAAGCTGTTTGCCTCGGTGCCAGAGAGCGCGAGTGCCAAGGATTTGCTTGGGTTAGGCTTGGCTCTGTAATGGGCTGGGTCATTTGATGGGTTTTACAGTTGTTGCCTTTCACTGATTGGTCTCCGGCCTTGTGGTATGAGACAAGGCATATGGTAGGCTGGCCCATGCCTTTCTTTTTGTAAGGACCAACCTATTTCAGAGGGAGGGAAGTGGGGATGTTTTTCCAACTCCACTTTCTTTTAGTAGTTCTAGTTTTGCTGCATACAACATTGTTACACATAAAAATATTAAAATAATTGTGTGTACTTACATTATTAAAAAAGATCATCCTCGCTCTCGCTATCCTCAGTGGTCTCTGTTACCTCAATGTGCTACATTCCCATGCTGAACTGTTGAAGCATATCCTGATGTGGGACAAAAAATTGGAACATAGGCTATGTCCAGTGGGCAGGCCAGAAAGTTCACAAATTTAGGTATGTTTCCTTAATTGACAGAGTAGGGGTAGGAGGATTCTAAAATGCAAAAGATGTGCATGTACATTGACCGCCAGTCAATCACTAAAAATACTCCTACAGCCATTTTTAAACTATAACTTTGTGTTCAAGACACCTATGACAAAAAAAACCAATAAGCGACTGCCAAATAAAACAAGCCCTTGACTCAAAACGTTAAAGCAGCTTTAAAAAAAAAAAAAAAAAAAGCAAGCCCAATTCCACTGGGCTGGCTTGCAAGAGCACAGATGCTCATGGGATGCAGCCTTCTGCTCCTCTCCTGCTCCCAGTGCCCCCACAGGTACTGCATCCCTCCAGCCTAGGCCTCCTTAGAAAGAGGGCGGCATGCAGGGGACATGAATCTCCAAAGGGGCTTAACAAAAAAAAAGTTTGGAAACCACTGATCTAATGAGAAGTTCCCCTTAAATGACTGGAAGTGATCATGGCAAAGGGAGAGAGAAACACAGTAAGAAGTAGATGTTAATTTAATAGCAGTGGTGGATACTGAAACAAAAACAACACTTGTAGTAATATCAGGTGTTAAAGAGAAGCCCTTTAAATGCTTCAAAAACAAAGGCTGAAACACGGCTTTTAAGATGGAAAGCAGCGTATAGGCATGGGCGCAGGTTAAGAGGCCAGGGGAGGCTAAGCCTTCCCATGCAGGATGCGGCACACTTCCCTTTGGATGCACACCACCAGCCTGCCACCTATGGAGCACCACAGCCTAAGTGGGGCCTAAGGTTGAATGTGGGCAGGGCCTCAGGGTGGAGCAGGGGGCAGGGCCACAGTCTGGGTGCTGGTGAGCACTTCCGCCCCCTTCTAGGTGTCTGTTACAGCTGTCCCCCTGCTGGATTCCTTCCCCCCCCTCCTTTCTGTTTGTGCTAAGTGCCCCCCCCCCCCCCGGCCATTGAACTGCTTGCTACCAAAGTCACAGCCTGGCCCTGCTCATGGGAATGGCTTGTGCAGACTGACTGGAGCCATTGCTCTGCTCAGGGAGGGGGGCTTCTTCTTTGTTCAGACCCGGCTCGGTGTAGGGTGCTCTGCCCAGGAATGCAAGACCTAAAGTGGCCAAAATAGTTAAGCATATGAGTCATACCTATGACTCAGAACTTGCCTAGACATGTTCTGTGCTCACCTGCAGTTTTTCCCTGCCTTCTCTCCTCCCCTGTATGAAAAGGAACCAATCAGAGTTACTGGCAGGAAACTGCCTGAGTTTGCCTTTAAAACCAGACATTTTCTGATCAGACCCCCAGAGAAGGTCCTTGCTTTGCCACCTGGTCTGATCAGCTAGGGGTCTTTGGGGGGCCCTCTCCCCGCTCTTGTTTGTTTTTGAGCATACCCCCGTTTTTAAACTCCCCTCCCACGAACAACGAATTTTGCCTGGAGATCTCCTGATTATTGTAAGCGAATCGAGTCCTCTCCGCATCCTCCGATGCTACTGCTGTTCCTGCCTCTGTGCTTGCTGCTGTCCTGGGGATTGGTAAGAACTCCCTCTTGCAAACTCCCCCTGTCCTAGCTGCTGGCCTTGTTTCCCCAGCAGACAGACCCAAGTTAACTCTGTGTTCTGTAACTGCTCTGCTTCTAGCTCCGCAGCGCCTTTGCTGCTAGAAATAAGCCTGTGCCGCTGCTAAGCTGTGCCTCTCTGGACTCTATCCTGGGCAGCCTACTTGCAGTCGTCCCACTGCTGCAGCCACCACCTTAACCCCCCCCCCTTGGAGCTGTATCCTGGGCACACACCACTCTGCCCTCTGGAACTACCCCTAGTATAAGGTGCACCCATTAGGTTAGGTTTAGCCTTTAGTCTGGATAAGTTGTAATTTCATTTTGCATAGCTGTGGTTACGTTAGGTTTGAAAATTGTTTGCATTGTACTCTGTAAGTTAGGCTTAGAGAATTGTTGTATTGTGTTTTGTTACTTGCTAATTTGTGTAGTCTTGGTTAAGTTAGATCATAGATAAAGACCTTGCTGTGTTCTGTATAATTGTGTTTCTCCCCGTGCCCCCCCCCCAGCTTCCCCAGTCACTTGCTGCTTAAACTTACAGCCTGTCTGTTCTCTCTGTCTCCCTGACTTGTTGCAGTCTTTCTCTCTTTGCTGCTTAAACTTGCAGCCTGTCTGCTCTCTGCGTCTCCCTGAGTTAAATCTCCCTCCGCAGTGCTCTCCGCTTCACCACGTGCTTCTCTTCCTCTCTCTCGCGCTCTCTCTCTCTCTTTTAATCCCTTTCCCCACGGGTTCACCCCACTCCTACTGCTGCCAAACCTCAATTGTATTGCTGAAATCTAGCATAAAACCCCATTGGTTACCCTTTTTCTCTGGTTATTTAACACATTTTACCCTTAACTGTTAGTTGGTTATATGCTGCTGTGACACACCCTTTACATAAAAATTGTTAGCTACCTGTTACATTTATACAGTGTTAATTGGTTACCAACTGTATTGTACCCCACTGTATTGTACCCCATTTACTATTTACTAAAAGAAACCCCTCCCCAATTGTCTACCTTAACAAACCCCATACCCCTCACTATTGAATTTTCCCTGTTTTTGCATTTTTCTTAATAAAGCTTATTTTGCACCCCACCTGTGCAGTAGTTGTCCCCCAAGATCCCCTACCTGCTGGCAGGGTCACTAGGGAGCTTCCGGCCCTCAGGCCCAGCCTCCCCAAATGCGGGAGTCACGCGCCACCCATGCATGCAGGTTATGCTTAACTGGCATAAATGGCAACAAAACTATTTTAAGTCACAGAAGCCTATGGGATTACAAAGACCAATTAGCACCATCTATGAACTCACTTTTTAGACCTAGTAAAATTGAACTAGCCTTTTTTTTTTTTAAATACAACTTAAAAGCATGGAAAGCTGGTTCAGTCATTATTTCAACCTTCTGCTGCTGTCATTACACCTCTGAAATACAAACTATCTTACAGTAGGTGGCTGTGGGTTTATTATCTCTGTGGCAGTAATGCTCTGTTACCAACGAGATATCACTTCCATTCTATTCTGTAGTTTCCAGTTGTTTATAGCTCTTTCAGAAATTACCTTGGGTGGTTGGGAGTGGAGTGGGGTGGGGGATGAAATTTCTCATGCTTGGTGTTTGGAAAATTAAATACAAATCCATGGTGCTGTTTTTCAATTATTTTAGGGTGGGGGAAATTTTATTTTTCAACTAAGATAGTTCTCAGCTGCATATTTTACACTCTCAGTTACAGATCAACTTTGTTTTAAACATTAAGCCTCACACCTGTGACATGCGGAATCAAAAATTTTTCTTGTTTAAAGAAAGGTGGTCTTCAAATAAAATTCCAAATGTTTTAAAATACCATGCATAGGACCTTGGTTTACTGCCTGATGTATCTAGTATGTGGAATAAAATGTCCTTCTGGTGCTGATGAAGATATCAAATAGCGCACACCTGAAGTACTGAAGTTCGGACAAAAACATGAGCACTTAAAGAGATGAATCCATCAGCAGCGGTTAGTATGAGAAAGACACATATAATTAATCTTTACACATATAATTTATGACTTATTAGTTTGGTATTGAACTTATAATTATTTCTGTCAAAGTCTCTATATTATATTTGTTATGCTGTTTTCTTTTGGTATGGGGCAACCCACTTTTCTGACTGTTAAGGGCAGTGAAAGGTTGCTATGAGAACCTTAACTTGGAATGTCTTAACTTTTGTGCAATTGTAACTTCATTCTTAACTGTATATTACAAACACAGAGACTTAATTCAATCCGTATTAGTGTCCACCCACGCTAAGTGACCATCCCTAAGTATCTCTTCAATGTGACCAAGAACTGCTTAAAAATAGTCCCCATGGCAAAACCACCTGGGCAACCTCTATCTACAACTATAATGACCATATGGCCTGTGTAGCCCAACAAGCCCTAACACTGGCTCCTCAGGCAGTTTCATTTAAAGCAAGCAGCTGATACGTAGACTCCCATTGTTGCTGGGAGCTTTGTGAGTTTCCAGTTAAAGTCCAACATGTTTATAAACATCATCTGATTAGCTGTTCAAAGTAAACTCAGCATTTGAAAAGGCCACTGCTTTAAGAGACTTAAGAATAGTTGTTTAATATTGTATCGTTTTCAAAATATGTTTATGCTATACACACACACATATACACGCATGGCAAGATATGATCAGGCTATGGCAGATTTAGTTCAAAGTGAGGCAAGTATCTCTTATTCTTTCTGCACTAAAAGGATCTGCTTTTAACTCAGTTTCTTGGCTCCTGTTCATGTCTTTTATCTTTGGCATGTCATTCTTATAGCTACTATCACATGGACAGACCAGCTCAAGCCCATCCCTATAGGCCAATTCACTTGTATGTGAATAGCAAAGGAGTTAAATATATCAGTATATGTTCAGGCCAATTCACTTGTATGTTAATAAGCGCTCAAAGGAGATGTTAATTGTATTGTTTTTACCTATCTATATCCTGTTGTTTACTATTATATTTACATTATGCATGCCTGGTAATTAAATAACCCTAGATCAAAGTTTGTGATAATGTAAGAGTGTATTCAGGTGTCAGAACTTTGTGAAAACCAATGGAATGTTGCTTGTATTGTTTTCACTTATCTATTCCTATTATAATGTAATGGTAGGCATTTCCATTATGTGTATCTCTGTGATTAAATAAATCATCGAATGCAAATGAAGAGGAGTGCTAAATTCAAAGCCATGACCATTGTGTGGGTACATACACTTGTCAGATTGTTGTCTGTGAAAAGAAGCTAGAAATACTGATTAAAAAAGTTCCTTTATCTCTGGACTGTTTGGGTTCTAACACAGTAGAATAACCGAACAAGAAAATGGAGATCCCTGAAGTTATTTTGGGTAGCCCTGGAAAGACTTTGGGGAAACTGGCAGATTACTACATCTCTGTTACCATTTTGGACTTACAATCTTTGACTTACCTGTTAATGTACCTGCGATAGCCTCTCAATAACTCTTTTGTTTTTCTTGGCTAATGAACCTTTGGTTTACTAGAGAATTGGTTGCCAACATTGTCTTTGGTTTGAGATCTAGAATACCAATTGATCTGGGGGTAAGTGACTGGTCCTTTGGGACTGGAAGAAAACTGATGTGGTGTGATTTTTGGTTTATGTGACCATTATCACTAAGTCCAGTTTGGCTGGCTGGCAGGATGGAGAGTCTAAGGGGGCTGTCTATGACTTTATGGCAAAATTGGTATAGTGATCCAGGAGTGCATATTTGTTACTGGTTTGGTGAAATCTAATTATAGATTACACCACCAGTTTAGGGTGTCTGCCCTGTTTTCTGACATCTGACCTGAGATTGGTGCTCAGAGTGGTGAGACACTGCAGACAGCGTTGACAGCTACAATAATATATGACAGTCCATCTGCTTTCAAAAACAGGAGTAAGATCATTGTAAGAATTTGGATTTTACTTAGCTTTATGCCAAACCATGACTGCTGTGTCCTATAAATGCAAAGCAGCTGTGATAAATGAAGTAAGTGTGTGTGTGTGTGTGTGTGTGTGTGTGTGTGTGTGTGTGTGTGTGTGTGTGTGTGTGAGAGAGAGAGAGAGAGAGAGGGCGGGGGGGGGGGGGGTTTAGCTCCCTTTGATGAACACCCAGCCAGCCAGTTAGCTGTAAAATCACTCTTGGTAGCTGTTCTCTGCTTGCTTTACCTGTAAAGGGTTAAAAGTCCCCCAGGTAAAGAAAAGAAACTGGAAACCTGACCAAAAGAGCCAATGGGAAGGTAAAACTTTTAAAATTGGGAAAGAAACTTTCCCTTTGTCCGTTGTTCTCTCTGGGCTGAAGAGACGGGCAGCAGGAATGCTGTGTGAAGTTTGAACCAGATATGAAAACCATCAGATCCTATCTAGAACTACTTTTAATAACCCAAATATGTAAGTAAATTAGGAATGTTTAGGAAGACGCGATTAGGTTTATTTCCTTTTTTTTATTTTATTTTATTTTAAAGGCTTGTGGACTCCTCTGTGCTAACCCCGGACGCCTTTGTTTGCTTGTAACCTTTAAGCTAAGCCCTAAGAAAGCTATTTTGGGTGCTTAATTTTTGGAATTGCTCTTTTAAAAATCTAGCAAAAGCTTGAGTTCCAAATGTATTTTTTTCCTTTTTGTTTTTAATAAAATTTACCTTTTTTAAGAATAGGATTGGATTTTTGGTGTCCTAAGAGGTTCGTGCATGTTGTTTGATTAGCTGGTAGAAACAGCTAGTTTCCTTTATTTTCTTTCACAGCTCTTCCCTGGAGGGGGCGGGGGTGTGAAAGGGTTCGAGGGTACCCCAGAGGAAGGAATTCCCAAGTGCTCCTTCCTGGGTCCAAGGAGTTTTTTTGCATTTGGCTGGTGGCAGCATTTACCAAGCCAAGGCCAGAGAAAAGCTGTAACCTTGGAAGTTTAATAGAAGCCTGGAGTGGCAAGTATTAATTTTTAAAATCCTTGCGGGCCCCCACTTTCTGTACTCAAAGTGACAGAGTGGGGATTCAGCCTTGACAGCAGCACGGTGACTGATTTATTTTTGTCCAGGCAACAAACAAGTGAAATAAAGGAGACTCTTATTCTTTAGACATTTTCACCTCTCAGCAATTCTGCAGGATACCTGTGCCCTTAACCAAGTGTGAACATCTTCATAGCTATGATATAAAATAATCTTTAGAAAATCAGAGTCACACAGGTCATTAGAACAGGTGGGACACTGGCTGCATTTTGCTTCATTTTCCCTCTTCAAGAACTTTTAAAACTAAAACTGGCTTTGGACATCATATACAATCTGCAAGACAGCAGGAATAAACTGAGTGATGTAAGGATTGACAAAATAAGAACCTACTCCAATTTGTGTCCAAAATGTAAAATGAATCTTTTTTTAGTGATCGCACAAGGGTCAATTATTTTTTTCCATTTTCACAAGTCTGCATTTTCTAGTTCCTTCTGGAAGCAGAAGGGCTGGAAAGCTAGTTGAAAGGCTATTCTTGAGGTATTTTGAGATGACTGGAAGCAGGAAGCAATAGAAATTTCACCAGGAAACCGCTTCTTTACAAATTTCCATCCTAACTTAGCTGGCCTAAAGGGATGGAGAAAGCCCCTATGCACATATTAGATCTGGTCTTTCTGAAATTGGCACATCACTAAAACGGTACCACTACACCACAGCACCAGCAACCCATTTCTTCAATAATAAAGCCTTAATCAGATCTTTTGTCCAATAGAAGTCAAATCTTCATGGAAATGCTTCTCCAAAGCTCTTTCAGCCTCACAAAAAGTGTGAATTCTATCCAATTTTGTGCATGCCATACTATTCTGAAATAATATTGATGATCAAATTCTATTAATTCTCTTGAGTACAGATGTATTCCTCTAATTAATTGATAGGCACTTTCTCTTTCATGACATCAACATCCACTCATGCGGACAAGCTAAGTGCCATTCATTCAGGCAAAGGCAACTGATTATTAATATAATGATCTGACTTTATTAGTTCTATGGAGCTGAGGGAGAAAAGGCTGCAGTAGCTTTAGTTTGTGAGGGTTGTGAAAATGTGTATTAAATGGAATGGAGTGGGTAGACTTGGACTTATCTAATTCCTTACAGAGGTTTTTGCATATGTTATTTAGAGCTGATTAGTAAATGGAGAGAAGAGACATTTGTTTTGTAAAACTTGTAATTTAGATTAATTTTTCCTCCTAAAATTCAAGTATTGGAGAATTAACTTTTAAAGAGACAGATTGAATTTTGGTTCCTTTTATATTAGGCCCCATCTACACTGGCAAGTTTCTGCGCAGTAAAGCAGCTTTGAGCGCTGTAACTCCTGAGGTCTACACACTGCCAAGCCACTTAGTGCATAGAAACTGCACAGATGCAGCACTCTTAAAAAAAAACAAAAAAAAAACCATCTTGACGAGAGGCGTATAGTTTTCTGCGCCGGGGCTACAGCACTGCGGTGCCAGTGTAGACACCGTGGTGATTACAGTGCTGCGATTGGCTTCCGGGAGGTGTCCCACAATGCCTGGTCTCACCTCCCTGGCCATTGGGTTGAACTCTACTGCCCTGCCCTCAGGTGACCCCACCACATACATTCCTTTGCGAATTTGAAAGTCCCTTTCCTGTTTGCTTGGTGATGCATGCAGTGGTCTCAGTGCATCTTTCCAGGTGGCCATGCCTGCTCCACGCAATCCCCTTCTTGGAGCAATGCTGAGCTGCTGGACCTCATCAGCATTTGGGGAGAGGAGGCTGTGCAGTCACAGCTGCGCTCCAGCCATCAGAATTATGATACCTATGGACAGATTTCATGATGCATAATAGAAAAGGGCCATGACCGGGACACATTGCAGTGCAGGGTCAAAGTAAAGGAACTACAGAACGCTTACCACAAGGCGCGGGAGGCAAACCGCCACTCCAGTGCTGCGCCCACTAGCTGCCAGTTCTACAAAGAGCTGGATGTGATACTCGGTGGTGACCCCACCTCCACTGCAAAGTCCCTGTGGATACTTCGTTGGCTTCGTTGCCAGTCGAGAGTGGACCGAGCCAGGAGGAGGCAATCTTGGATGAAGTGAGGGATGCGGGAACCAGAGGCAGAGGATGACTCGGAGGCCAGAAATGCATGCAGTCAGGAGCTCTTTTCTATCCTGGAGGAGCCTAGCCAGTCATAGCAGTTGGATCTTGGTGAAGTGCAAACAGGAGAGGAGGCCCCTGGTATGTGGATCTGATTTGGGAATTGCTGAAGTGAGTTGTTGGGGGCAGGAGGGTTACAGAAAGCAGGCTTGTCTCCCACCTCAAGCCTAGTTTGAGCGGTGGAACAGGCTGTTGATAGACTCCCTCACTTCACGTGACTCTCCCTCAGAGATCTCCAGGAAACTCTCATGGAGATACTGGGCAATCCGCTCCCACAGGTTCCTTGGCAGAGCTGCTTTGTTTCTTGCCCCATTAATGGTAACTTTCCCGCAACACTCTGCCATCATGGAGGCGGGGTGCGGGAGGGGGACGGGGACCATAGCTGCACACAGGCTAGCTGCATAGAGGCCAGGGCAGATGCCGCAGGCTTGGAGAAGACCCTCACTTGATTCCTTGCTCACCCTCAGCAACGAGGTATCTTCCATAACGATCACCTCCTGTGGAAAATGTGGGGACAGGAATGATTATCAGGCCCCTGCTACAGTGCTGGCTCTCCCCAAGGGCCCAGTGCTCAGTGTACAGCAGGGTCCAGGAAGAGTGATTTACCCTGCCCCTGCGGCTACTCACCATTCTGGGGGTCTTGTGGCTTGTGTGTGCTTACCTGGGATTAGCCAGTTAGTGACAGGTGTCTGAGGACTGGCTGTGTTTTAAAGCATTGAAACAGTGTTGTCTGTGTTGCAAACAATACTGCTTTTGTAAAATGTTGCATTTACACTTCACAGAGATGACCTTGGGAGCACGACTTCCCTCTTTGTTATCGGCAGCAGAATGGTTGTGAAGAATTAGAAAGTGTCCAAGAAGGACTTTACGCATGAGGTTATGATGCACTCCGCCTCTGAGAAAAAGGAATTGAAGGAGTGGTGGGACAGTGAGAAGAGGGAACGAAAGGAGAATGCGGCACACCAGAAAGAAGCCACGGAGTGGCTCTTAACAATTATGGAGCGCCAAGTGGACATGCTCCAGGCAATACTAGTTCTTCAAACCAAGCAGCTCCGCACCCGCCCTCCCCTGCAGCCCCTGTTGCAAACCTCTTTCCCATGCGCCCCCACCACACACACCACCAACACACTCTTATCAACCTCCTGGCTCCACTCTCTACCCGCAGCATTCCACTCCTCGCTCCTCACAGTCCAGCAGTGTGGACTCTCAATACCCACTGCACGCACCACCCATCCAGTGGTGAGCTGCAGCCGGTTCGCACCGGATCGCGCGAACCGGTTGTTAAATTTAGACGCCCAGTTTAGAACCGGTTGTTCCTGGAGGAACAACTAGTTCCAAAAGGGCTTTTAAATTTAATAAACGCTCTAGCAGCTCCCTGCCCTTCCCCCAGCCCCAGCTCACCTCACTCCGCCTCGTCTTCTAAACGCTCCTCCGGCTTCTCCTCCCCCTCCCCAGCTTCCCGCGAATCAGCTGTTCGCGCCGGAAGCCTGGGAGGGCTGAGAAGAAAGCAGAGGCTTCCACCAGGTGAGTTTGCGCTGGGGGCGGGGGCGCCAGCGGGTGGAGGGCTCCAGGCGCTGGGCTGCCAGGCGAGGTCGGGGCCGGACCTTGGTCCCTGGGGCCGGGCGGCGCGGCGCAGCGCAGCTCCTGGCCCCCGGGGTCCAGCTGCGACCTCGCCAGGCAGGGCAGCGCGGCGTGGCTCCTGTTCAGCCCCCGGGGTCCGGGCCGGGCGGCGCGGTTGCTGCCCCGGGGTCTGGTCCCCGGGGTCCGGCCCGGCAGCGCGGCTCCTGTTCGCCCCGGGTCGGCCCGGGGGCGCGGTTCCTGGTCCGGCCCCGACGTGGGCTGGGTGCCTCCGATCCCAGCCCCAGCCCAGCTGGGCCCCCAGCTCCAGGTAGCAGGGTAAGGGAGCAGGGAGCCGGTGTGGGAAGAGGGCAGGGGAGCTGGGGGGGGTGATTAGTGTCAGAGGGCAGGGAACAGGGGGATTGAACGGGGGCAAGGGTCCCGGGGGGCAATCAGGAAGGAGCAGGGGTTGGATGGGGTGGGGGGGCAGTTAGGGGTAGGGATTCCAGGGACAGTCAGGGGACAGAGAGAAGGGGTGGTTGGATGGGGTAGGGGTCCCCGGGTGCCATCAGGAATGAGAGAAGGGGTTGGATGGGGTGGCAGGGGGCAGACAGGGGACAGGGAAGGGGGGTGGATAGGGCATAGGTCGGGGGGGGCCTGTCAAGGAACATGGGGGGGTTGGATGGGACAGGAGTCCCCCGGGGGGGGCATGACCCCTCCTGGGGTGAGGAGGAGGAGGGAACCGGTTGTTAGTATTTTGGCAGCTCATCACTGCACCCATCCATCTGCAGTTTGGCCCTGCTGAAGTACAGCACCCGCTGCATCGTACTCCAAAGGAGAAGGTTGGGTATGATCCCTGGACATACACAAATTTGCAGCCGGCTTGGGACCTGTCCTCCTCTTGAGACCTTCCATTCCCCCATCTTCCTCCCTGCTGATTTTTTTCATTTGACTCTCTCCTCTGGTTGTTATGTTAAGGCCCCTTCTTGCATCATGTGCACCAATCACCTCCTACCATTACAAGCACTGCAGTCACAAGCATAGCAACAAATAGTACTGGCTTTCAGCTTCAAATTGCTGCCTCAAAGCATCCCTGATCCTTACAGAGGTGGAAAATAAAGGTGGTAGAGAGGACAGGTAATTTCCAAAACCACAAAGGGAGCGAGCATCAGAAGAGGCATTAGAATTCAGGAGATTTTCGTTCCAAGCTCCATGTTTAGACCATTAGATCATCTCTCTTCTATGGTCCTTGCTGACTCTGGAGACAGTAAATGCTATACATGTGCAAAGTATTCACATGAAAAAATACTGTAGGTTGAAAACAAAGGGCTGAGCAGCAATGTGGGTTTTAATAAAAAAAAAACCCAAAACATAATTTTCAGAAGGCTTTTGTTAAAAGGACACCAACTTGACTCTAGCTATTTTTTAAAATGAGCATCTAAAATACTATATCTGCCCCCTTAGTCCTCCTGCCAATTTTTGTGGGTTGACAGTCAATTTTTACAATTTGTCTATTTTTCAAGTTGATTCAATTGCACAAACATACACTGATCTGCCACTCTAGCATTCTCCTACAACTAGCTTCACGCATACAAGCACTGCTATGCAAACCTTCTTGGTAAAAAGATAGGCTCTTGGTTTTTGGAGGAGTGGAACTTTTTAAAGGGATCTGGCTCTGCTATGGCAAGACATAGTCCAAGAATATTGTTCTGTCATCATATCACACTCAACATAATAACAGAAAAGCTGAAGATGATAGCCTCAAGTTCCTGCTGATGAATGTAACATTAGCAGTGAACAAAACCAGAATCATTCATGATCTGACTTTGGAAGAAACACCATATGTTGCCTGCATCATTGAGATCTGGTTTGATGTCATTATCAGGCTGTCTAGAGTGGCTCACAATGGTGAGAGCCAACCTCAGGTCAGACTGTCAAGAAACAGGGCACAAACCCCAAACAGATTGTATGTTTTATAATTAGTCGACAGCCCTACTTGGGTTGGTGAAATCTAATTGCAGTTAACTCACGTGATTAACTCAAAAAATTAATCACGATTGAAACAATTAATCGCAGTTAAATTAATCTGGCAGGTAAATATTTTGCAACACCAGCTACATCACTGCCAGGCAAATGCCTGTTCTCACATTCAGGTGACATTGTAAACAAGAAGCGGGCAGCATTATCGCCTGCAAAAATAAACTGATTTGAAACCCCACTATACCGCGACCCCCGCATTTAGCGCGATGGGATTTTTTTGGACCCCAAAGGTCGCGTTATAGCGGGGTTTCACTGTATTTCTTTTGGGGTTTTTTACAGTGCAAATACTTGTAATCAAAAATAAATATGAAGCGAGCACTGTACACTTTGTATTCTGTGTCAAAATTGAAATCAATATATTTGAAAATGTAGAAACCATTCAAAAATATTTAAATAAATGGTATTCTATTATTAACAGTGCAATTAATCGTGATTTATTTTTTTCATTGCTTGACAGCCCTAGTATTTATGTCATGTATTTGAACAAGTGTGAATTATAATTGTTAAAAGCAAATACTGATATTAAATATTAAAACTAATATAAAATAGAATTTTATCTAAAAGAAAAAGTAAACAGAGTTGTCCCAGTATTATTTCCACTTCATGTCAATATTTCTTTTTATTGTGTTTCCAGTTTGTTTTGTTAATATACAGTGATCTAAAAAGAAAGCAAAATGCAAATTAAAACAAACAGTGAGGGCAAGATTCTCAGCCAGTATGAACTGGTGCAACTCCATGGACATTAGAGGAGCCAATTTACACCCGCTGAGAATCTGGCCCTGACATGTTCTGATTCAGAATTTAGGTTTAAAGCCAAAACAAGACACTGAATTAAAACGTCGGTTGATTCGTGACTCTGAAGGAAACATTCAGATTGAAGGAAATGAACAGCTTTTACTGTGTGTCTAACACAGCCATGGTTTACTGTAGGTCATTACCTCAATGATATAAATTCAGAAGAACTGTCCCATGGTCCTCTCCAGAGGTACCAAACTAAATTGATGTAAAATACTACCTTGTTATGAAAGCTTGCAATTGCTTCCCATGTTTTGGCCAGCGGAACATTTAAGAGTGAGCACTATTTATGCAGTTCTTCCTTCTGAGCTTGTGTAGGAACAGGTATAAAAAAATACAAGCAGAAGTACGGCAATAGTAAAAAGAACAAGATCAGGGCCCAGGTGAGCCTCCTCCTAACCAAGTCAGCAGCAGCAGTATAAAGTCTTATACAGAAAAGAAACTCTGAGAAAGTGAACCTCTGTAGATTGTTTTCTTGCCTATGTACAAAATACCTTTAGCTCTCACTGCTGCTACAATATGTATATCCACAAGATGGCAATGGTGGTATATTATTGGCAAGGAAAGTCTGGTTAAGAGTATCTCACAGAATTTCAGAGCTGCTTGTGTTTGGGGTAAAAAAACTGGTAGGTGAATTTTGTGGTTAATGTTATGTTCCAAGGAGACCTTTGAGAAAAAATGAGGATAGGTACATATTATAGCCTTGTCTTTGTAGAAAGTGGTGTATGGTGTGGGTCCTCCATAAGTGCTCCCAGCTCCTTCATTTGCCTTGCTGAGGTGACGGCAATTAGAAAAGAAATTTTGAGGGAGAGGTGGAAATGGGAGGTGGTCACCATTGGTTTGAACGGGGGTTTCCTTTGGGTGTTCAAAACCAGGTTATGGTCTTACTGGGGGGGGGGAAGGGGGAGAGTTGTCGAATAGAAGGAAACAGGTTGTATTGTCTGGAAGATGTTGCAGAAGATGGAGGCCTTGAGCTCCCATTCATGAATGAAAAGATAATCTGTGATGTGCCAGGGAAAAAGACCACCCATTATTGGGTTAAAAGCATGGCACCCCTTTGGTCTCATCAAGAGGGTGCACTCTCTGAAGGGGCAGGGGACTAAAACAATTGAAGAAGTTTTTGAGGACATCTTCCGGGGGATAGAGAAGCGCTTATCGGAGTACAGAATAGAGCTGAAAAGCCCAACTGTCCCCTCATCCATGCCCCTAGGAAAGTTCCCCTTCTGTTAAGGCAATGGCTAAAAGAGGTGCTGGATAGGCTCCTTGGACTGGGAATAAGAGCAAGTGGAAGAACCAACAGAGTACACTCATTGGACATTGTATTTTGGGGTGGGAATGCTTCCTTTATGGATAGTTCCAAAATAAATTAATATGTAAAAAGAGAATATTTCCCACTACCTACAAAGGGAGACATTTTTGGGGAGATGGCTCATGCAAAATATAGCGGCTCAGCAGGGCCAGTATACTAAAGGTTGCAACGTGACTTCTGTTTAAAGGTTGACCTTTCTGAGTCCTCTAAAATTGCCGTGCTTAGCTGGATTCCTTTGAAATGTGATGTGCCTCAGAAGGGTGCAGGGTAGGGTTAGTGATCCAATTTGAGGTGACTTGATGCAGAAGTTGGAAAGATATAAGCCCAGTTTCTAGATTTTTAAAAAAATTATTTTAGCGAAGAGCTAGAGGTCAAACTATTGATGTAACGTGGGTCAAAATGGTCTAAATCTGTCAAGTTTTACCCAAGAAGGTCCATGGTACCCAATAAATCTTTGCGGGGGGGGGGGGGCACATTGAGAATGGTATTTAAGAAAATGTACATTTTACAGTGTTTATGCGCCAATACGGAAAAATGGCCAGAAAGTTTCCATTCTCACCATTTTATATGCTTTAAAGCTTGACTCTTATAAATGCTCTAAAATCTAAATGGTTAATTGGATTACTTTGGAATTTAGCATGCCTCGTGGGGACGTGGGATAGCATTAGTGATCTACATTTTGGGTCATTTGACTAAGGGGTTCCTGAGTTACAGGCCTCCACCCCAAACTATTAACCTGAGAGCTACAAAGACTGGATGAATCAGACTGATGGCTGTGAACTCACCCTTCCAGTAACTTAACTAAGGATAAGTTAATCACAAACTCCCATCTAAGACAAAAGGAGTTTGGGACATTATTGTTGGAAGTTGCTAAAATTTGTGAGTCATGGATGGCAATTTTATTTGGGGAGGGGGAAATGTCTAATTTTTTTCTCCCCAAAACTTTGATTACATCTGAGTGTTTCCTGGGTTTGGGACTGTAGCAAGGGGAAAGGGGTTGTGGGGATGAATGGAGGGGGAGGGAGGCTTGGCATATCCAGCTCTGCCTGTGCACACCAATCCCCTGCACCTCCAAGTTCTGCCTGTGCATGCCAACCTTCCTGCACAACACAGCTCTGCCCGTGTGTCCCCTGAGCCCCCACCTTCCTGTATCTTCCAGCTCTGCCAGTGCACCCCAGCCCATGCACAAACCCTGCTCCTATCTACCAATTCACATGGTTGTGCGCTCTTTGGGGCAGGGACTGCACCACTATACTTAAGTTTGTATCACAACTTCTATTTCAAGGCTCATGCAACTGTAACTCTGTCCTCTTTCAGCAATCCCAATATGTCCCATAAACACACACACCTTCACTCTGCTAACCCTATAGTTGCTGAAATGCACAAGCTTTCCACTTCCTTTTACATCCCATTTGCTCTTGCCCATAGGATTCCATCTAACAGTATTAAAGGAGAAAAAAAGGTGGCTCATGCTACCTTCCCTCTGCCCTCTTCAAGCATTGTCTCAGTGTGCACATATTCACAGTGGCCCTTGGCACTATAAGATTCAGGAGGTTCCAGATCCTGCCGTACACTCCCTCACCCACTTAGCCAACTCCCGAGAAATAATAGCACATGTGTACAATTTAAGAACCACACCACAGACTTTTACAACCCCCTTGCGCTTATTTAAACGATACCATCTCAGCCTACATTTTCACTTAACCATCATTAGTGCATTAGAATCCTCTCATAGTCCACCTCGCTGCCGACAACAACCTTTGTAATAAAAGCTCTATGCCCTGCTACCAACATAGTCCGCATTTAGAAATGATGTGTGCTGCATCCTGAAAGTACACATGCATCTCTTCTTTTCTGTCACACATGTGAGGTGCAAAACATTGATCTCCTCAGATCACAGTCACAGCTCTGTCACATACCTCGAAGTAATCCACAGCTCTTGCAAACACACCTCCACCAAGTAGAGCTAACCACTGCCTCCACTACTCAGTACCGGACACAGAACACACACATTTATCTGGAGTGCATGAGACAATAAATGCTTAGACTGCTCTCATACGGGAGTGTGCTACTGACAACATCCTTTGTAATAAATCCCCTATGCCCTGCTGATTGTACAACAAATACAATTCTGCATTGAAATAATTCATACTAGATCCTGAAGGTTAACACGCAGCTTTTCCCTTTGCTCACACACATCAGAGAGTGTAAACCACAGATCTCCTCAGATCATAATCACAACTCTGTCACACAGCCCAAAAAAAGCCCGACATGTCCCCATCTAGGGCCCTATTAAATGAATGGCCATTTCACAGACTGTAAAATCTGCTCTCCCCCATGAAATCTGGTCTCCCCTGTGAAATCTGGTCTTTTGTGTACTTTTACTCTATAGCAGCGTTCCTCAAACTGGGGGTCCTGACCCAAAAGGAGGTCAGCAGGCTATTTTAGGGTGGACCTGGTATTGACATCCTTACTTCTGCACTGCCTGGCCAGAGAGCAGTGGCTGTCATGGGGGCGGAGGAGGCTTCGTCACTTTGAAGGGGGTCGTCATGGGCGTTACATGTTTATATTTTGCCATTTTTAAATACATATTCATGCTTTGTTACAACACCATGAAATGTAAGATTTAAATATCTGCAATCATGAAATTCAACATTTTTTAAATGCTAGGACTGTGAAATTTATGAAACTGGACTGTGAATTTGGTACGGCCACACTCATCACAAAGACACCTTTACCAAGCAATGCCAACTACTACCTCCTCCATTTAGTGTACGTACACCTAACACACTGACTGTACCTGGAGTGTATGCAGGTGGTTCCCATTGGCTACTTCCAGTTCCAGAGGACCTGAGGGAAGGTGGCATGGGCAACCTTTTCTCCCACTCCCCGATTCTGTCCTTGAATAATATTGGATGGAAGCCTGCGGGTGAGAGTGAATGGGCTGTAAAAGGACATGAAGGGCTTGTATATTCCAGTACCTGTGGGGTTGGCAGAATAAAGGAATGTGTGTATATTAATGGGACGTATTGGGGCATTGCTGAAAGAGGGCATCCTTAACTGTGCATTTCCTGGTTTTCAGAAGTTTGAGCTTTTCTTAGCTCAGTGTTCTGCCAGAGGACAACATACCACCAAGTAACCTCAACTGTGCGATACTGTAGTTTTTTGACATGGCATTTTCTATGCTTGATGCATCAACAGGTTTCTGGCAGGTGCCAGGCTAAAAAAACCCAGAGCACACGTTTCTTCTTCGAGTGATTGCTCCTATGCATTCCAGTTAGGTGTGCGCGCCGCGCGTGCACGGCTCTTCGGAAGATTTTTACCCTAGCAACTCCGGCGGGCCGGCTGGGCGCCCCCTGGAGTGGCGCCGCTATAGCGCAGGATATATACCCCAGCCGGCCCGTCCGCTCCTCAGTTCCTTCTTTCCGCCCGTGACGGCCGTTGGAACAGTGGAGCACAGCTCAGATGACCTCCACTTCCCTAGCTACTCGTAGTTTTCTCTCATTCTGTTTATAGTTTATAGTTTATACACGGTCAATATGCCCTTTTGGAGACTGCCATTTAGCGCGTGTTTGCCACCTAAGGTTTCACTGGAAAAATACAACAGACTTTGGATGGTATAGCGGATACTAAAGTTTACACTGATGACTTTTTGATCTGGGGGAAAATAGTAGGAGACTAATACCAGCGGCTCTAGGTTGAAATGCTGAAACAAAAATGAAAATTCTGTGCAATGCAAATACCATACCTGGGAGACATGTTAACACTGCAAGTTGTACAGGACGATCAAAGTAAGGTTAATGTCATCACCAGGATGTCTGCCCCAACAGACTAGCAAAGAATACAAAGATTCCTTGGAATGGTGACCTATGTAGGGAAATCTGTGCCTAATCTAGCTGTCCAAACAAGCAACCCAAGTGCACTACTGTGCAAAGATCTCCAGTGGATGGGGATACTAAAAAGTGTGAGAAATTGAAGGCGTTTAAAGAGGCCTCAGTTCAGAGGTACTATGGGAGAGATTTGGGGGTTGCAGACGCACTCTAGAGCATACAAGGAGTCCAGAGCTACATTTTGTACATATTAATCTGAGGAAAAACCAGTCTGGGCTCAGATGACATGTAGACTGTGATTGCCAAAGCTGCTGCTCAGGCTGAGACTCCACAGACAGTAATGAAGGCTTTTAGCATAGGGTGGCCGAGATAGGATATTCCCAGCTCTTATTATCAATTTAAGGGGGCTGTTAAAAAAGGATACAGGAAGATCATTAGGAATTCAAAAATCTAAGAGAAGGGCCAAGATGTTTTATACTGGTCTCAAATGAACAGCGACATTGAGGAAGCTGTGAAGAACAGGTTTAGACATGTAACCACTAGTCTCCATTATCCCCAATCCAATAGGTTGGTAGAAAACTGTCAAAATAATAAAGCACCTACTGCAAAAGGCCGAGCCTGCTCCATATTTAGCACTGTCAAATTACAGAACAGCACCAATGAAACATGGGTTGTCACCTGCTGACATTTTGTTCAACAAAAAACTGAAAACACAAGATTGCCTGCATGATTAGAAACTGATGTTGCAGTCATTGGGGACTTACAGGTGTATAAAGGGACAGATAAAGCAAAATTTAAAAATAAAACATAATTTGGGTTCCCAGGAGCTGCCACCGCTTCATGAAAATGATTCTGTGTAGCTCTCTGATGGTAAAAAATGGTTGCTAACAGCAATGGTGTCACAAGAGGTTGCCCTGTGGCCATATGAGGCTCTCACCCCGGACAGAGACATACTGTGGAGGAATAGGTTTCATCTTCTCCAAATCCCAGAAGGGAGGGAGATAAGGGGCACTGAGTCTGCAGTGTTGCCTGAGAGAGTCTCAGACAAGCAACCACCACAGCAGGTTGCGGTAACGGAAGGACATGGAACCACAAACACAAGTGGATTTGCTGCGTCCCGACAGCAGTAGCGCTGAGGTTCCAGGGCAGGCCTCCAGGTCCAAGCAATAGCTCAGGGCACCTCAAAGGCTAGTAGAATGTTGTTAGTGTCGTTAGTTATTGGGCTGGTTATAAAAGTGTTTGTAATTATGTGCTATATTAATATGGAGTTGTAAGTGTTCTTGTTATTAACATTTGGCTTGGAAGGGAAGATATGGTATTGGGGACTGTGCCTTTAAAGGCGTACTTGTGGCACCTTAGAGACTAACAAATTTATTTGAGCATAAGCTTTTGTGGGCTACAGCCCACTTCATTGGATGCATAGACTGGAACATGCAGCAAGAAGATATTTATACAAACAGAGAACATGAAAAGGTGGACGTAGCCATACCAACTGTAAGGGGCCAATCAATTGAAATCAGCAGGAGGAAAAACAACAACTTTTGAAGTGATAGTCGAGATGACCCATAGAATTTGTGAGGATACTTAACATGGGGAAATAGATTCAATTAGTGTAATGGCCCAACCATTCCCAGTCTCTGTTCAAACCTAAGTTAATTGTATCTAATTTGCATATTAATTCGAGTTCAGCAGTCTCTCTTTGGAGTCTGTTTTTGAAGTTTTTTTTGTTGTAAAATTGCCACCTTCAAGTCTGTCACTGAGTGGTTAGAGAGGTTGAAGTGTTCTCCCACAGGTTTTTGAATGTTATGATTCCTGATGTCAGATTTGTGTCCATTTATTCTTGTGTTTAGAGATTGTCCAGTTTGGCCAATGTATATGGCAGAGGGGCATTGCTGGCACATGATGGCATATATCACATTGGTAGATGTGCAGATGAATGAGCCCCTGATGGTGTGGCTGATGTGATTAGGTCCTATGATGGTGTCACTTGACTAGATATGTGAACAGATATGTGGACAGAGTTGCAAGGATAGGTTTCTGGGTTAGTGTTTATGTTGTATGGTGTGCGGTTGCTGGTGAGTATTTGCTTCAGGTTGGGGGGGCTGTCTGTAAGCGAAGACTGGTCTGTCTCCCAAGATCTGAGAGAGAGTGAGGGATCATCTTTCAGGATAGGTTGCAGATCTTTGATGATGCGCTGGAGAGGTTTTAGTTGGGGGCTGAAGGTGACGGCTAGTGCCATTCTGTTATTTTCTTTGTTGGGCCACGCTCGTGGCTTTATTGATCATTCTCTGCCCCCTCCCATCTCACCACCTTTTTTTTTGCTTCTCTAACTTTGTGCTGTTGCGTTGATCCTGTTCCTGTTACTCATATGTTTTACTGTGTCTTTGCTCTAACTCCCCCATCAACCTCCTCACCACAAGGTAATTTGGTCATTTTTTTGCTTGCCCAACATTTCCATCTTGATAGCAAACATCTTGAGCTCTATGTAATTTACCTTTTCAATGTTTTCCATTCACTTCAGTTGCACAATGTGTATTTGAAGGCAGAATTTGGCAGCGATACATTCATTTTCCACAGTACTTTGTGAAAGCATAAGCTCTTTGTATTTCTGTGTTGAGGACTTTGCCTGAACCTAATTTTTAAACTATAATTAGATTAAAGATACTTATTATTTTAGTGACATGGGATTTTCTTTTTATTCAGATTATTGAAAATTCCAAAATACTTATTTTCTTGTGAAATCAAATCCTGCTTGCATTGAAGTCAATGAGAATTTTACTAGGAAGATTTAGGAGGTGGTGGTTTGAGAATTTTGCACACAGCTATCTTGAATATCTGATCTTGTCTCCCCTAGCAACATTCTGATCTTTAGTGTGACACTATATATTCAGATATATACTGAGACATTCAATATCTTTTACCTTAGAGCACATAATTGAAATCTTACCTGCATTTTTACATCAATGACAACATTTTGTTTTAAAAAGGCAAATTGTCTAGTGACAGGGACTGGAATCAGGGGTTCTGGATCCCGATTCTGGCAACACCTCAATGTGTGACACTGGGAGCACTTTAGAAATGTGAAAGATTACTTAGTTCATAAAGTGCTTTGAGATCCTCAGATGGAAGGTCTGATGCAGAGACAGGCTATGTGAAGAACATGGGGAAAATTTGTATTATTTTTTTGAAAAATAGGCATCACTCAATTTCACTCACTTACTTTTGTATTGTTACCTACTGAGATTGAAGGCAGGGGTGCTGGAACTGGGGGTGGGGTGGGGGGCTAGAGGGGTATGGCCCCATCACTTTTTCAGGCACCCATGATCCCCCACTTTCAGGGAGCATCTGTTGCCCGTGATTGAAGGGGTTAATGTATTTCCAGGGACAGGGAAATAAGAGGGCTTTGGGTCAGATAGGCATGTCTGGGTTGGTATGAACTATCAAGAACATGTACATGGAGGTACCTTGGAGAGACTGTGGAAGACTAAGGACTGGTCACTAATAAATGCCAGCCAAGAGAGACAGAATGTGTGAAACCAGAGCGATTGCTACTTGAAACAAAGAACTGAAGTGTGAGCAGACTTTTAAATCCTAGACATTTTGGGGCAAAAGAGGCAGGTTGTGCTGCCAGCATGTAGCCACGTGTAAGATTTCCTTTTCCATTCTAAGCAGAGAAACCTACATACTGTATTCCAGTTGACTAAAATAAATGCTGTCGTCTTTACAAAGACTGTTCTCTATCATGGCAAACATCTGCTGATTGCATTGCTTCTAAAGGGGTAAAGTCTCCAACAGGGATTCAAGCTCTTTTGGACTCACTGAAGGAGCCAGGGTGAGAAAGAAACAGGAGTGCTGAAGCTAGAGGTCCAGTCTCAGAGTAGCACAGCGCAGTCTCCCCACTTGCAAAAAGTGCAGGCCTCAGGCCTATCACTAAAAGGGGAACCCTCCCAGGAAGGCTGAGAGAGGCAAGTTCACCCTGTGTACTCATGACAAGCTCCTCTTTTCCTTTCAGTTTAGGCTAGACTCTCAGGAGAGACACATACTGTGCTGTCTCCTCAAGCTTTACTTTTTCATTGTCTTGTTTTGCTATTCTCTGGTTGGTTTTGTTTCTGTTCAGACTTTACTCAGTTTCACTTGCAAGTTCTCACATATAGAAGGGTGGACTCACCACTGGCATGCTACCTCATAGCTGGGCGTGGCCTACAAGCTCCAGTCTCTATCACCCCTGCGGATGGTCAGTCCAATCCCATGGTGGTATGACTTGGCCCTTGGGCCCTTCCAGGGTAACAGAAAGTCCAACAAATAATTTGACATCCATACAAAAGATCTTTCACCCAGTTTCTGGACCTCATGGACTTCACATACTTCTCAGGGTCTTCATGCCACCTTACTAGTGGGTGTTAGGGGAACCCAGGCCCACCCTCTGCATTGAGTTCCAGCCTAGGGACTCCAGGAAGAGCAGTCAAGGTTCACTCCACCCGACTCCTTGCTGCTACCTTCCTGTCCTCCTTTCTACCAAACCTGTGAACTGGCCTCTCCAACAGTCTCTAAGTTCATCCTTCTCTCAGGGCTAGGACTCATGGGACTCACCCTAGGAATCCCCTAATAAATCCCAAATCAAAAGTGTAACCTTAAACCAATTTCTCCCCCCCGTCAGGCTTGCCATTTCATCCCTTTCTATTCCTCAGCTGAATGCCTCCCAGAGCTCTCTGCACAGCTCCTCCATGACTCTCCTGGCTTCTTGCCAGACTTTGCTATGCAGGAGAGGATTCCAGGGCCAACTTTCCCCAGGCTTCTTCTTTGACGCACGTCTCTCCACATATTAGTCCCGGAGCATGACTGTAAAATTCTTCCCTCTCCCCCTATAGCCCCCTTCTGACCCAGACTCCCTGCCTCTATAGAAACCACACCGCTCTTCTCCCACCTGGGACTCACCTTTAGTTGGGGCTGATCCATATTCCAGGTTTAGCCAGAGGGGTTAATTGGCCTCTCAGCCCACATTAACCCCTTTTAAAGCCGGGATGGGACTATATACCCCATCACATCACCCAATGTTGCCATGCTTGGGATCCAAATACTGCCAGGGGATATTGATTTATTTTTTTTAAAAGTTTGTTGGAATGAAAAAAACCATTCCTATTAGTTTTAGGTTTTGTAAAATCTTGTTTTTACAAAACTGAAATGTTGCTACCCAGTGTGACCTGACAGAGACACATCATCACGTATCTGTGCCTGCTTTGGTTTCTTGTAGAGCTCCGTAGTTATTGTATTTCTATCAGATTCTTTTCTGGGACTCCTTGATACACATGCTAGGTCAAGTTACTAAGAGACACCTCAACAAAATACAACAACTTTATTTTTAGGTGAAGTATTATTTGCCCCTCCAGTAAAGACAAATACGGTAACATTGGAATGTCCACAAACCTGGAGTGAAATGTTCTTATCTGCCTGTACCGCAACCAGAATTTATATTTAGAAACAAGAAATCATGACTGAGATTACAGAAAGTGCTTCAGAATTATGACCACATCCCAGAGAACGTGTACAAAGCCTTAGTCCTGCTTGAAAGAAATGTGCTAAAGATCAGGGGTCAAATTCTCCCTTACACAGGAAAAACCTGAATAGGGGACAAGAAACTCCATGAGCTTCAATTCACAGGCTTCCGCCGTATCATTTTATTGGCGAGGGTGAAGATGCTTCTTTGCCCTCTGCAGGTCTTGGGACACTGGGCCTGTACCTCATCACTGCTTCAGAAGCCATGCTCTCATGTGGTCCTTAACAGTCACTGCCCCCAATTTCCTCCTCAGGTGGATTTACTTGGAATAGGATACAATACAAAAAAATGTTGTCTGGGTCAGCATGATCTTATGTAAGTTACGTCCCCAGAGCCAAGGCCAGGGGTGAAGGTGGGGAATAATGTCTCAGAACAGCCATTCCCACACCCTTAGAATTTGAAATCTGCAATGCATTCTTAGAGGGGTTTCCAGAGGATCACAGAGTATGTATTCCTCTCTTCCACACAGCTCAGATGTGCCAGGTCTGGGTTCTGTCCACTCACAGAAACAAAGGAAACACTCAGGCCCCAGCTTTTTATCAAACAGGACACAGAAAAGCTACTAAAAGCGTGAACTGTAATTGTAAGGAGGTTTCTATTTGGGATTTCATACAGATTGCAAACAGTTGATGCATCGTTTTCAGGAAAATCGTACTTTCAACAGCACAACCCTATTTGCAGGATATTACGATAGTGATGGGAAATCATTCCATGCCTAGCATCCTAAAACAATATAATGCAGTGGTTTTCAACCTGTAGTCCGTGGAACCCCACGGGTACATAAACTATGTCTAATGAGTCCGTGAGAGGTTGTTGTTACCATAGAAGAGTGGTTTTCAACCTGTATTCTGCAGACCCATATCTAAGATTTCCAAAGGGGCCCATGCCTCCATTTGAAATTTGTTAAGGGTCCACAAATGTAAAAAGGTTGAAAACCACTAGTATAATGCAATATTTAATATATTCTGGGATACCTTTCCACCACTGAAAATGACTGAGATCCAGTGAGATATCAGACAAACGTCCTAAGCATATTAGTCAATGCTGAGGAACAATTCAGTGAGCCCCATTTTTACAGACTTCTCTGTTAACTGTCATGAAGGCAGCAAGAGGTATTTGAATGACAGGATCCCATTTCTGAATCTTTTTGAATGAACAAAACTACTTTGTAGATGAACATTTTTTCCCCAAAGACTCTAGATGTTTTCCAGGGTTGTTTACCCATTCCCATAAAGGTCTAGTTTGTGTTGACAAAGTCTTGCTTGTTTTCTCCCAAATTGCCACTTCTTCAATTCACAGGCAGCAGTAATGTTACACAGGGCTTGCCTACACAGGGGATTTTTGCACCAATGTACTACACCACCAGCTACATTAGTGAGACCCCGAGTGTAAATGCACTGCAGCGGTGTAATAAGTCACTTGCACTGGTATGACCTACCCATACAAGTCACTTTTTACACAGGTGCAGGGCATCTATGCTAGGGGGTTGCGCTGTACTAGGGTGACCAGACGTCCCGATATTATCGGGACAGTCCCGATTTTAGGGGACTTGTCCCGCGTCCCGATCTTCCATCGGTCGGGACGCACTTTGTCCCGATATCGGGGAACCGTCTGGTGGAGGACGCAAGCTGATGCTGCCGGCACCGCTCACCTCTTCTTCCTGAGCCCTGGGGCAGTACAGTTGAACTCCTGGCGCCCGCCCGGCGGCAGAAGCCTGCAGAGTGCTGCAGCCCCACTCCCCAGGCATGCACAGAGGCGCCGAGGAGGTCTCTGCTGTGTGCTGCAGGGGTGGGGCTTGTACGCGCCGGCAGCGAGCCCCCCTGCCCCCCTCAACCTGATCCGACCTGCGCGACCTTAGGAGCCAGAGGGAGGGGACCTGCCTGCTTACTGGGAGCCGCTCCAGGTAAGGCTAGCACTGCTGGGTCTCACCTGGCCCCCTGGCAGGTCCCTCTGGCTGATGTGGGGGGCTCTCCGTGCTGCTACCCTCCCTCCCCGAGGGGGGAGGTGGAGACAGAGCAGAGGCAAGCTGGAGCGGGGCGTGGAGCTGCTGGTGGGTTCTCAGCCCCCACCAATTTTTCCTGTGCTCTGGCGGGTTTTTTATTTTGTTTTTTGTTTCGCTCCGCCGCCGACTTCTTTTTTTTTTTGCTCGACTCGCCCCGCCCCCTTGCCCCCCCCCCCCCACGTCCCGATATTTCACCTCTGTCATCTGGTCACCCTACGCTGTACACTGGTGGAAAAATCCCCAGTGTGGACAAGCCCTTGAAGCAGGTTGGGCTCATACATTGCTTGGAAGGTTGATGAAGTTTGAGGAGCTAGTTCTGGATTTACCATGACGCTGGGCTTCAAAAAGCTTGTACTTTCCTCTGTTATTCCCCACCTCCCAAGCCTCTCCTGAATCTCTCTGCTGATTTCCCGCTTGCCTGTAACAATCTCTGTCTGAAGAGGCAGAGATTAAGTTAAACCAGAACTATGGACCTAAAATCCCCAGACCTTTGGTGAATTTTGGACCCAGACCCAAAACCGAACATTGCAATCTCTGGCCCAGCTTTTTACTGAAAAAAAGTTAGCAAAAAACAGTGGCACCAGAGATCACTTAATAAAGATCAGCACTGCAACCCAGCTTTGTAAAATGTAACCATTTCCCCATAGTGTATGCAACACAAACACTGCCACATGATGCTAGGCCTGGAGAACCAGAAAGTGGAACTGACTAGTTATACTGCCCTGCTGAGTAGAAGGCAGAATGTCAACAAACAGCACAAAATGGTGAAAATGAAATTCAATTTCTAAACATCAATAATCTAAGATATGAATAGCACATTGCTACTAGGCCTTGACAACTGACCTTCTGCGCCTACCATGTCCATTTGGAACTTCAGGGTGAATAGAATTCAGATCCTCCTGTTCAAAGTAAATCAACTGTATACACCAAAACCCAATTTATGCCACTTGAGCAAAAAGAGACTCTCCATTAGCTACTTGAAGTATAGGGGCTGACATTTATGTAGTTCTGAATCTAACCCAAAGAGGGCAGCCACTCACTACCAGTTCATTACAGAATAAATATGATTTATAAGCTCTGCTGCTAGCATTAATGAGATACTGATTTAAATGTAATTTTAAAACCTTGTTTCCTTGATATGCCAAAGAAAGTAGGCTTCTAAACATACATTGTCCCAAATAAAGACATAAACCAAAGAGAATCTTGTCATCCCCAGGGAGGAACTCAGGAGATTAGACTAATTGAGTGAGGTCTCATTTTTCACTTAGCCTTTCACTGGGGACAGCTGTTTTCCTCACTACAACCTCAGTTACCCTCTGTGCTCATCATTTACTTCTGAAGCTGTTCGGAAAAATAGGCATAAGCACCAGTCAAATTGCTCCCACTAGCAGGAGACTGAGCATCTCCCCATGACAACATGAACTCCCACAGGCTGAAAGTAAGCAAGAGGACAGATTAAGGCTAAACAGGGTGGGGGTTTGGATCTACCATAATTTCAGACCCTTCCTCAAAATCCCCCCCTGGAGAGAATTCCCCCCACCCCGTATGGGGACCCTTGTTATTCTTCCATTACCAAATCCTCAATCTTCCTTCCATGTGAATCAGGCCACTCATTCTACCCAGGCAGCCAAACAGCCTGCTGCAATCTCTGCTGTCTGACAATCAGTCTCTGACTCAGGGCTCACTCCAGGGCCCGTCTAACCTTGAGGCCTGGATCCCAAGGATCCTACTTCAATCTGCCCTTACCCCCGGGGTTGCTTCCAGTAGCTCATTGTGCATCCAAGTGCTTTTCTTGGGCAACAGTTGGAACGTCCAGCCTCAGGGACTCATCACTAATGCAGTCTCTGAACATACTTTTAAAACGCCAGAGATGTTTTGAATTCTTGGTGACTGAGCAATCCAACAGCTATTGAACCATCTGTGCATAAGTATCTGCCCAGGATGGATCAAACTAATATATTGATAGAACCACAATAGGTTCCAGTGGCATGTAGAGTTCCCAAATGAAATCAGAGCCCCATTGTGCTAGGTGCTGTACATAAACGCACAGTAAGAGAGAGTCCTTACCCCAAAGGATTTACAGTCTAAATAGACAATAGTTGGGAGAGAAAACTGAGACATGGAGGGGGAGACTTGCCTAAGGCTACATAGCATATCAGTGGCACAGCTGGGACTAGAACCTCTGTTTTCTGAGTTCCAGCTCAGTGCATTATCCACTAGAGCAGGCCTGCACAACATGCATCCCGCGGAGGCTCACTGTGCGGCCCGCGGCTGGGAATCAAAGGGCTCTGAGCTGCCCGCAGCCGCAGGGAGCCCTGAGCCCTTTAAATCTCAGCCGCTAGAGCCGGATTTAGGCCAATTCAACAAATTCCCCTGAATCGGGCCCCGCCCCTAAGAGGGCCCCACGCCCAAGCCCCAGTACGGTGTACCGGCAAAAGCCAGTGCGCTGTACCGGGGTGGCCCAGTTTCCCCAGGGGGGCAATTTAAAAGGCCTGGGGCTCCCAGCAGGGGCTGGAGCCCCAGGCCCTTTAAATTGCCACCAGAGCCCCACTGCTGGAGCCCTGGGGTAGGGCTGTGGGGCTCTGGGGTCTATTTAAAAAGTCCGGGGCTCCCGTCGCTTCTACCGCCCCGGCCCTTTAAATAGCGGCCAAAGCCACACTGCTTCCCCAGGGCTCCCTCAGCTATTTAAAGGGCTGGGGCGGTAGAAGCAGGGGAGCCCCGGGCTCTTTAAATAGCCCCCAGAGTCCTGGGGTAGCAGGGGGGGGGCTCCAGCTGCCTCTGCTGCCCTGGTCCTTTAAATAGCCCCCAGAGCCCCGCCACTTCCCCAGGGCTCCCGCGGCTATTTACAGGGCTGGGGCAGTGGAAGCAGGGGAGCCCCTGCCCTGCCTGCACCAGTTCCTGTCTGCAGCCAGCCCTGCACCTGCTGCCCGCAGCCAGCCTGTCTCCAGCCAGCCTTGCACCCCCTGCCTTGCTTCCAGCCCTGCACCAGCCCCTGTCTCCAGCCAGCCTTGCACCCCCTGCCCTGTCTCCAGCCAGCCCCTGCCGCACCGCCTGCCCTGCCCGCACCAGCCCTGCACCCCCTGCCCTGTCTCCAGCCAACCCTTGCTGCACCCCCCTGCCTGAAGCCAGACAGTCCCGCACTCCATTGTCTCCAGCCCTGCCAACCCATGCCGCACCCACCCCCCCGTGGCCCTGCCTGAAGCCAGCCAGCCCACTCCACACCCTCTGTCTCCAGCCTGCCCCACACCCCTTGCCCAGCCTGCAGCCAGACCCTACCTCCAGCCCCCTCCCCCCCACCTCCAGCCAGCCCCATGTCCACTGGTGCCCTGCAGTTCCCAGGGAAGTAACCCTGCACACCTGCTTCAATGAGGTGGGCAGGGAGCAGCTGGGACCCACACATGTGCACCCTAGCACACCCTCAGGGAGTGGCAGAGCTCATTTCTAGTTCAGGCCCATCTTTTAAAAAAATAACTTTAGGTAGGGTTAACATACATCTGTATTTTCCCGGACATGTCAGGCTTTTTGGTTCTTAAATCGCCATCCGGGAGGAAAATACGGACGTATGGTAACCCTATTGGTACAAAAAATACATACTGTGGCAGAACTTTTTATAGGGAACCAGTTGCTAAGAAATGAAAGGCTTTTTTTTACTTTTTTTTTTTCCCAGTCATCCCTACCGGGGCCCCGCCGAAAATGTTCGAATTGGGCCCCGCACTTCCTAAAGCTGGCCCTGCCAGCAGCGGCCGGGAATCAAAGGGCTCTGGGCTCCCCGCCGCCACCAGAGCCCTTTGAATCCCAGCGGCAGCTGAGATTTAAAGGGCTCAGGGCTCCCCGCGGCTGCAGGCAGCCCAGAGCCCTTTGAATCCCGGCCGTGGCTCCAGCGGATGGGCTGGGGCTGGGATTTAAAGGGCTCGGGCTCCCCTCAGCAGCAGAAGCTCTGGGCCCTTTAAATCTCTGCCCCAGCCCCACAAAGCTCCGGGTTCCCCCAGCTGCTGGAGCCCCGGGCCCTTTAATTTGCCCCTGAGGGCTCCCAGCCACCTCTTCAGCTGGGAGCCCCTGGTTGATTTAAAATCAAGTATCACCTCCCCACCCCCAACCTTCCTTTTTGGCCGATAGCTGTTTTGGTGGGGCGGCGCAAGGTCAGAAGCAGGCTGGTTGAGAGGCCCATCTCCCTCAAAACTGGTGTATACATAGCAGTATTGCCAACCCCAAAGGCTGAAAACTCATGAAAGTTTAAAAAAAAAAAAAAAGGAACCAAACACACAATAATCTTATCTTTTGATGTTTGAATTCCCCCTGTCCATCCCAGCGTATGCATGTGGCCATTAGCGTTGCCAATGCTCCCAAATGTGTTAAGGTGATTTTGGCCCCCACGGCAGGAGATCTCACCCTCATATCTGCCTATCCTCCCGCTCCCCACATCAGTTCTGCTCCCACAGCCTCCCCTCTGCTCCTGCAGCTCCAGGGGCTCTTCACCTCTCTTCAAAGCCTGCAGGGATGGGAGTGTAGGCAGCATTGCCAACCTCAAGGCTGGAGTTTTGGCCGATTGCATAAGAAAAATAGCCACCAAAGTAGCCAAATGACTGATTGGGTCAAACAGCCCACATTTTCACCATTTCACATTCTTTGTGTTCCAGACACTATCCAGCAGGAGATTGTTCATTTGTGTAAAGTAAAATACTGATCTTGGAAATGTAAACGTAAAAACAACAATAATATTTCTATCCACCTCTGGTTTTATAAACATCTTTCTTTTATGAAATGTAAGTTTGGAGGCAAATGTAACCTGACAAAGCAGCCATTTAAATCACAGCTACTGACAACTCATGCTCTTCCTCGTCATGGCGAAGGCCCCAGGCAGGGGGCTGTAGTGGGAGGAAGGGAAAGGGGCCAGCTGATCTGTGCTTCTGTTCAACCCCGGCACTGGGTGAGGGGAGTTCCTTGTCCTTCTGCTTCCCAAAATCACTCCCCAGCAGCCCCCCCACAAATGTTCCTCAACCCCCCAGTACCCACCCTTGTCCCCCGTTTCCCCAGCAGGGCCACCCTGCCCCACACCAACCCCCAAGCAGGGGTCCCCACTTGTACTTCAGCAGCTCCCACATTTTCTCCCAACAGGGAGCTCTGGGCGCTGCCCAATGCCAACTCTCAACAGGGTGCCCCAACTGTCACCCCACTATCCCTGGCCAGGCACCAAGTGGCATATGGAGTCTGAGCCCCCTCATATCAGCAGGATGTGGCCCATAGGAAGGGGTTATCCCTAGATCACATGATGAAACCCCTTAACGAGCCAGTCCAGGATCCCACAGGGGACGGGGGTGCGATACCCACCATGTGCTCCAGGAGCTCATTTGCTGTTTCTGGCTTTGCAGCCCCACCTCTCGCCATCACCACAGAGACAATGCACTACTCACTTCTGCTCTCTGCTCCTCTCTGTCAGACATGGTGCAGGCCAGGCTACACTCTAAGGTGGTGCTGCACTGTAATTGTCCCCTATAGACCCTGCTGGTGTGCTGTAAAGGGACCTGTTGTGTTAATGTGAACTTGGTACCCTTACGGCACACCAGCAGGGTCTAAACAGGGCAGCAGCACATTAGGGAGGGGCACGTAGAGTGCTCTAACACACAGCCACTTTGTCGCCATGCCGCTGTGTAGACAAGCCTTAAACATTGCCCTAATTTTGGCAGAGGCACCAATTTTCAGCCCCAAAAGTCACCTGTTGTCTATTCCAGATATTTTCTTGCTGAAGCCTTCAAAAAGCAGCCTAACCGGCAAAAATCACCAAAGATTGGGAACACTGGTTGCAGGGACGGGGGAGGAGCAGAACAGCCATACCTGTTGGTCTTGGGAGGAAAAGTGCAGCTGTCCTGAGTAACAGGGCTTTTTCTACTCCCTCTTCCCCCATCCCTTCCTGTGACAACAGTGTCAGCTCCTGAGAGCAAAGCTAGAGCTCTGCCTGATTTACTGCAGTAACTCTGGTTGGCTGCTCTTCCCCAGGAGGCCAGACAATAGGGAAAGCAGCCAATCAGAGGGGGCTTTCTCCCAGGCAGGTCTGAAATTTGCCAGAAGGCTGGAGCTGTACAGGGAGATTTTGGCAAATCAGTAAAGTGCCTAAAACCACAATGGCTTATTGCTAAAAGCAGCCTAGTCAGCAGTCTCAGCTTGACCACGGCAGGAGGGGAGGGTGTTTTTGGGTGCCACAAAAAGGTCAGCTTGACCCTGCATCCTTCCTAATACAAATTGTGTTGAAGTTGCTAATATATGCATTTTAGGAAAGCAGGATGTGCCCCAGAAATGTTTATTGGAGCCTCAAGGCTGCAAACTCTGGAAAAACCCACACCTAGTTAATCAATAATCAGAAGGAACCTCTTGCTTGACCATTGAAACTGCTTACTTAACAAATTTTATTTAAGGGACATGTCATTCTATTACTAATGTACAAATAAGGGGAAAAGTTTGAAGTAGTTGGACTCTTTTGGGACTTGTTTGGACTCTCCCTCTGGATACGTCTTGTGGTCCCCACCGGCAGACGGAAAATTTGGCCACCGGAAGCCTGCCCTGTGTCACTCAAGAGCCCACACTCAGCTTTGGTAATTATCAAGGGTTGGGGGTGTTTTACTAACCTGTTGCAGACGTGTGTAAGTGCTTGACACTAAGTAAAGTTTAGCTTTAAGTGAAAGCACTCTTGTGTTGTCCTGTTTGTGCCAGCCATCTATCGGTTGGACGGCTGTGTCTCCCCTGATTTATTTCCTAACACCACCTTGCACAGAGTAAAAGTTACCAAGAGCTTTGGGTTAAAAAAAACCCAGGTAACAGAGCCTCATTGTGAGCTTGACTCCAACCCCATCTGAAATCTTGTGGCTCACAAAGAAATCAGCAGAGCTGCTAACACTGATATAGTGAAAGGCAGTGGTTTTACACACACGCTTCCTTCCCGCTCTCCCTCCCTGAATGCACTGTCAATGTGGCAGAAGGAGATTGACTATGCTTTTGACACAGCCAGAAAGTTGAAAGAAATAAGAGTGGAGAAGAACCCAAGTATACTCATGTCAAGATTACTTTATAGTGTACAGAGGAGAAGGGCTGAACTGCAGAAGTCCACAAGCAGCTCCACAGGAAAAAGAAATTTTGATTTGCACAAATATTCCCAGTACTGCTAAAAAAAAAAAAAAAAATCAGACAAGTCAAGCCACACTTTCTACATGCTGGGGGAAACCCAGATGTATCTGACTTCAGTACTTGAACCAAAACTAGGTAGACCAAAAAGTAGTTAGACTGATGAGACTCATGTTAAGAGCTAACTAAGTATCAGGGAAGGGGAGTGAAAATAGAATGATTATGTGTTGTAAGACAAATGCTGCCTCAGCAGAAGTTTAAACAATCATTTTTTGTTAAGTCTATGAAAATAGTTCTAAGCAATAGTTTTCAACCAATCATGGTACATAAGTTAATGTTAAAGTCTGTCTATTAATAAAGGATATCAGAAAATATAGTACAAAGTATAAGGAGAAAGTGAAAATCAGAATGTTTACAATGGTTTAAGGTTATAATTAGAGAGGATATTGAATATAATTGTAGGGAAGCTGAGAAATACTTTATAGATTCAAATATCTGGGGGCTGTGGATGGGGGAAGATGTGGAACACATCACATGGTAAAGACAATATCAATATTCTAAGAAATGGGTAAAAAAAAAAAGAGAGAGAGAGAGAGAGAACTAGGAACAATCTGGTTCTCCTGAAACATCTGGGTTGTGTCGACACAGCATTTTGGAGCGAGTCTCCTAGCCTGGGTTGACAGACATGGGCGGGCATACTAGCACTCTAAAAACAGCTGTATAGACAGCGCTTTGAAGTTGCGACTCAAGCTGGAGCTCGGGCTTTGAAGTCCAACCTGCTCCGAGTCCAAAGCTCCAGCCCAAGCCATAACTTCAAAGGACTGTCTATATAGCTGTTTCTAGAGCGCTAGCACAAGTCTGGGAGGTTCACTCCAGAAAGCAGTGTAGACACTCTAGGGGACTAAACCACCCAATAAAACATAAAAGGTGCTAACTGCTTTAAAAAAATAAAAAAAGGAGAAGATATCAGTGACAATGCTTCAGGGAATCTAAAACAAAACAAAAATCCTACTTAAAAGGGAATGGGCATCCCATGTGTACGGAACGTCTTTCGGTTCCCATAAGAGGAGTGTGTGTATACTAATAAGTAAACAAGTAGCAGGGCAATGTAGAAGGATCAAAAGAGATGTAGAGGGCTTCGTGGTTTGTTGCAGTGATGTGCAAGTCTGTTATACTATACGACATATGCCCCAAAAGAGAAGGATACCTTTTTCTTCAATATTATTTTTTGAATGATTGCAGATGCCCAGAACTCATGGGTAACGCCCAGAACTCAAGGGTATATATATAAAACCCTTAAAATACTGGAATCAGCAAATACAGAACAGGACACGATGGCTATTTAGAGGTTTGCTACACTCTGTTGGGAGGGACTTCACTTTTTAACCCAATCTGCCAAAACATATAGTAGAATAGTTGTTACAGTAATACAACAAAAACAGATTTTTAAATCAAGAGTCTTCTACACAAAATCCTTAATGTAGGGATTTAAATACGACATATCTCTGACTATGCACTTATATTCATGAAAAGTTAGTCCAAGTCAGGATGAAGAGAGAAGGGCTGGAGATTTGGTAATATATTGCTAGAAGACAAATATTTTGTGAAAAAATGGAAAACCATATTGATGATTATATTAAGAACAATCCCTTATAGGATATATCCCAGGGAACTATGTGGGAGGTCTTTAAAACAGTAGCAAAGGAACATTATCTCATACAATAGTTATTTGGCTGGGTAAGGGAGGGACCAAAGGCAAAAAACAGGCAGCCTTAGAGGAACTAACTTATGGTTTGCAGAAGCAATACAACATGACTAATAATGCAGACTTGCTCCAAGAGATTACAAATGTGAAAATAGTATTAGAGCCACTGATAACAGAAAAGCCCAGCCAGCTCTCCTATTTGCCAAAGAAAGGTTGTACCAAGAGTTGTGATGGATTCTCCGTTAATTTTTAAATCAAGATTAAATGTTCTTCTAAAAAATCTGCTCTAGGAATTATTTTGGGGAAGTTCTATGTCCTGTCTATGGCCTTGGAGTCTAGGAATCAAATGGGGGCACAAGTCAGGCAGGTTACTAACCAGACTGATTTCTAATAGAAGACCCAGAACAGCCATGGGCTACTCAAAAAAACACCACCGCAAAAAAAAAAAAAAAATTTACAAGGTACTAACTAAATATTTTCAGGAGATATAGAATTAGCTGATATGTAAACACAGAACACTGTACTGCTGGATCTTATACTGTCCAGACTCCCTCGTAATGAAAGAGAGCTGCTAGGTGGCCCATCAATACAAGAAAAAAAAAGAGAGATGGTGATTTCATTATTGAAATCAGGGAGCAGTCCTGGACAGGATGGATACATCTCTGAATTTTGTGAAGTATTTAAAACATAGGTAACTTCCTTATTAGTGAGTGCACTTCAGTTTGAGGCAACAGAGTACTTATGAGACAGCTTATCAGACAGCTGTAGGTTTGCCAGCTAAACCAAATAAGGATTTACCAGATCCAACATCTTATAGGCCTCTCTCTTTAATAAATATAGATAGTAAGGTTTTGACTAAAATACTGGCATCCAGATTAGTGACAATATGCCTAAATTGATGAACAAAAATCAAACTGGCTTTATAAAAGGCAGATGCCCTTTAAGTAATATCAGAAAATTTCTACAATGTGGTAAGCACCCCAGAAGCACCAAACAAGACCTACATTCTAACCATGGATACAGAAATGGCTCTCAACTCAGAAGAACACCCATTTCTATTCAGAATGTTGGGAACACATTCAGAAGTGGATGAAAGTAATCTATAAAAAATCCTAATGCATGTATTTGGGGAAACGTTACAAAAAACTGAGCTGATACCACTTTGCAGAGCAACAAGACAAGCATGTCTCTTATCAACTTTGTTATTTATTTTGAATTATTGAACCATTATCACAAAAGATCAGGGACACTGAAAAAATTGAGGGAATATATGTATTGGGAATAGAAAACAAAGTTTCATTTTATGTTGACAATTTATGCTTTTTTATACAAGATATACATCAAATATAGCCATTATTACAAGAAATAATTGAAGTGTTTGGTCAGGAATCAATGTACAGACTAAACTACTCTGAAATCAGATATTATGGCTCAGCTCCAAAAGATACTTAAAAGATGATAAATGCCTACTGACAGGGCTGGCTCCAGGCCCCAGCACGCCAAGCGCGTGCTTGGGGCGGCATGCCACGGGGGGTGCTCTGCCAGTCGCCAGGAGGGCGGCAGGCGGCTCCGGTGAACCTCCTGCAGATGTGCCCGCGGAGGGTCCACTGGTCCCGCGGCTTCGGTGGACCTCCCGCAGGTGTGCCTGCGGAGGGTCCGCTGGTCCCGCAGCTTCGGTGGACCTCCCGCAGGCATGCCCCCCGCAGCGTGCCGCCGTGCTTGGGGAGGTGAAATTGCTAGAGCCGCCCCTACTGAAAGTAACAGATAATAAAATTAGGTACTTCGGCATTAACGTATCACCTGTGGTAGGGGAGCCATTAATATTGAGCCATTAATGAAAGCTATTTACAATGACTGAGACAGGAGGACATTATTGCCATTAGAGAGACGTGGGTGAGGTAATATCTTTTACTGGACCAACTTCTTTTAGCAAGAGAGACAAACTTTCAGGCTACACAGAATTCTTCTTCAGATCTGAGGAAGGTACTCAGACTGTCTCAGCTAAATAATTTAGCATATCTGTTTGATCTTGTATTGGAACTGACAGCAACAATAACGCTGAATACATTATTACCATTGACATCAATTAGTAGTACTTAATGAATGTCCTGCCTAGGTCCTCTGTCCTTTCCTTATGATTCCCTTGGCGCCAACTGTCAAGAAAATTTTTACAATTATTCAAAGATTCCTGTGGTCAAATTGAAAGGATCAAAACAGAGTGGCTGTAACATCTAGTTGAGATGGGAGACAGGCACTACCAGATTTCAAGAGATACTATAGCATGGCACAAATCAGGCCAGTACTGGAATGGATCCCCAGTAGAGAAAAGCCATTGTGCATACAGAGAGAATAGAAACTGGCAAACCCAATTATGTAATTATGCAATTAAATGTATGTTAGACCCATATTCCAAAATTCTGGACCCTGTGAAACATCACGTTACTTACAAGTGCAATTATTAAATAGATATATGAGAGGCACTCAACCAACCAAAAAAAAAGCAGATCTTAATATCATCAAAAATAAGAAATAATAGTGCTTTCATACCTGGGCTAAATAAGAACTTATTAAAATGTAAGTGCAAATACCACTATAATAAGTGGAAGGAAGGTTGGAAAATCTTAAAACAAAGCAGATGTAAGCAATATATTAAAAGAAAAATATAAACTTACATTGCACAGGTTGCTTATTTTACTTAAGCTTCCAGAAAAGAAACAAAACTACCTGCATTAGAAAACATACAAGAGTTTGAAGTTTCAGCAATCAAGATTGTGTCTAGAATGTATAATTTCATGACTATCTTTTTAAAAGACAAACTGCATAAAGCTATTAAATTATAGGGTAAGACTGCAAATATGAAAACAACAAAAGATTAGTCTGGTGGCACCTTAAAGACTAGCAGATTTTTCTGGGCATAAACTTTCGTGGGTAAAAAACCCACTTCTTCAGATGCACTTCACTTCATGCATCTGAAGAAGTGGGTTTTTAACCCATGAAAGCTTATGCCCAAATAAATCCATTAGTCTTTAAGGTGCCACCGGACTCTTCATTGTTTTTGTGGATACAGACTAACATGGCTACCCCTCAGATACTGAACAAAAGATTGTTGAGCTGTACTATTCGGTTCACAGAATGTATGTTTCTCCATTTCTGTATAATCAAAATACATATTGCCCAGATATTTGTATAAAATGCAACACAGCCAGATCCTCTTTTATACACATGACATGGGAATGCTGGATGGTAGAAACATTTTGGAAATCCCTCCTAAAAGAAATAAAAAGCACTAGGGATAGAATTTGCACAAGACTTAAAAACATGGGTATTGGGAGTTGGTCTGTTAAAAAAGATTTGAGCCGGGAATAAGGAAACTACTTTTATTCTTGCTCTTTATGGGGGTGGGAAATGGAGGGAGGGAAAATGAGCAACAATTGTAAATCCGTGGACCCATGCAACAGGTTTTACTCTGGCTCCTGGAAAAAATTGTTAGCGAACTCTTCAGGAATGAAAGGCTTAACAAGTTTTGTGAGAAAAATGCCAGACAAAACTTCCCTCTACTCTCTCCCACACGCAAAAAAGGATAAAAGTAATAGTGTACTTTGCACAGAAAAACACCATAGTAGAAATACTGAAGTCATTGATATGCTTTGATATGGACACAATAATCGAGAAGGGCATACAGAGAGGACATAACCAAATTACACCCTCCTCCTTCAAGTTTTCATACTTCCTATCTTTCCCTGAAAATATACTATATGGAGATATACCTAACTTATAGAACTGGAAAGGACCCTGAAGGGTCATTGAGTTCAGCTCTCTGCCTTCACTAGCAGGACCAAGTACTGAATTTGCCCCAGATCCCCACGCGTCCCCCTCGAAGAGTGAACTCACAGCCCTGGGTCTGGCAGGCCAATGCTCAAACCACTGAGCTATCCCCTCCTTCACAATAAAGATTTTTTAAAAGTTATTGTGAATGTTTAAATGTACATATAATCAAAGTATGGTTTTTAAAATAATTTTAAAAGAGGGGAAAGGAAAATGATATAAGAATATATGGTCAATATAGAATATTGTTAATTTTTAAATAACTGGCCTATTATACAAGTCACAACAATGTAACAAATATTTTATTGTAAATGCCCAGAAATGTCAATAAAGTCTTTTCCCTATCAATAGACAAATTAATTAAATAAAATCAAGCTGACTGTGTTGTCATGGGACTTCCATTATGTTTAACCCACGTTTTTATTAACAAGGCCTGGCTTTCCCCCACAAATACTCAGGTTTGTCACAAGGTGAATATATTATCTGACCACTAGTTGGCACTGTTACTTCACAAAAATACATAGTTTTTAAATGAAGATAGCAGAATAATATAAATAAATTAAACAAAAACAAACAAACAAACTACCTCCTCTAAAACTTTTGAGGCTTAGATTTCATTCACCTACATCTAGGTTGAGGGGTGTGTGTGTGTGTGTGTGTGCGCGCACACACACAACTGGAAAATCATCCTCTTCCCCTACTTACCTGTCTCAATCAACTAATCAACTTTAGCAGGTAGACCAAATGGTGTTTGTTGAAGGAGAGAGGGAAACAACAGACCCAGGTGTAATTTGTCAGGAGTAGTATAGTCAATGGCACTGAAGAGGTGAAGACCAGGCTGGGGATCCAGGCCCTGGAGATCTCTCTAGGCCAGTGAGCTTAAATAGCAGCAGTATTTTGTGTTTTCACAATCAGCAGTTGATCATGTACCTTACCCTGGAGAGCTACTTTTTCCTGCCTCAACCTCTCACTACCAGAGAATACAATAGAGACTCTCATCCTGCTCTGACTCTTGCAGGCTCTGCCTATAGCTATCAGTAATAAGGCAGGTGCCACTACTTTCTCCTTACAGAGCTTCCTCCTTCCAACTCCATGGAATATGCATGATGTTGGACTTCCCCACCCTTCCCAAATCTATGTGGATCCCCAGTGATCACTCTGAGGCACAGGACATCTGGGCAAAGGTTGTGTGTCTCTATACTGGCTCCAAGAACCCCTGCTGGCCCTCTGGCAGTCACACAGGACCTTAAAGGATGCATGTAATGAGGCCTGAGGCTGCGTTAATTTTTTTGGTTGATTCCCTGTTAGGCTTGGAGAAGAGGACATGAAACCCTCCTGGTTCTGCTGCCCCTGGCTCTTCTCTGCATACTGATCCCATGAGAAACTCTGCACAGGTTCTGGGGTAGGAGGTGCCATGAGAGATCTTCCACACAAGAAGCTGGAAATCCACGAGTGGAATACGCCCTCCACATCTAGTTCCTGGGGTGGACATTTTAACCCATAAGAGCTTAACTTATGTAACTGATCCTTTATAGTGAATATCTTGGTCCTGCTTTAAAGAAAATTCACTGTCAGACAGAATTAGGGCTAACATTTCAGTTGCATAAAAATAAGCTTTCAGGAAACCTAGAACCAATAGAAGTGTTTTCCATGATCAAAAGGAAATAAATAGAAATGGAAACAGATTTTAAAATAAAAACAAAACTATATATCCCCTGCAATAGTTCCAGTAATGTAATCCTTAAGGTTGCCAACACTCCAGGATTGTCCTGGAGTCCCCAGGAATTAAAGATTATGTCATGTAATGAAATCTCCAGAAATTTGTCCAACCAAAGTTGGCAAACCTAGTATCCCTGGGCTACTGCATGAGAACCATAAACTGAAATTGACTGTAAACTAGAGTGAGCATCAGAATGGAAATCAGAAAATTCTATATTTAAATCCTGTCTGTGCTACTGGCTCACCATGTGGCCTTGAGCAGGTCACATCACCTCTCCATGTTTCAGTTTCCCCATCTGTAAAATATCATCCACCTTGTGTGGCACTGTTAAAATTAATTAATTATAAAATACTATATAAATGCTAATTATAAACAAAAGTTGGACTGACATCTATTTTCATTGCCCAAACTGGAAAATATGCAAGATGTAAACGAACAGCATAACTGGTAGAAAAATCCTTCCATTTTAATAACCTAATCTGAAGAGCTGTTAGAAGTAGAGAAGAAATTGTTTTTTTAAGAGTGCTCTTAACGTGATAGCATCTGTTTAAGAAAGTTCTTTAGGTTGATCTACAAGAACCTCATACAATTAAACTTTATGTGATTGCTTTTCATATGTACTTCGTCGGCACCATTTTCAAAGATTCGTGATAGCAAATAGCTGATCCCGAGACATCCAGGGTCATTTTAAGCTATTCACACAACTGATTGGGTAGATATTACACCAAAATGCTCTCAGTAGTTTAGTGGCCACTCTGATCATCGACTATCATCAGATCTCTTTGTGGTTGTTTTCTTTTGAAGATTCTGAACATTAAACAACTCAATGCACTGGAGGAAACAGATGTAAAGTTGCTTTAAAACATATGTAATATATTGAATAATCTCTCTCGTCTCTTAACTCTGGAAAGCAACTGAAGACTGGATGACATCTCCAAGTTTATAACAGAGATTGCCTCCTGGTATTCAATTGACCTCATTATCACAATCTACAGAAAGCCTGTCCCTTATTTCACATGAAAAAAAGTTTCCATTCTTTAAAGATAAATCAGATTAAAAAGCTTTTAAAATTGTTAATGAAGTAAGGCTTGAGGAATATCCTTCTGTGCAGCATAAACAATGACTCTGCTAATATCTCATGCCATTGAGGAAGAAAGATCACTAGCAGACCTAAGCCAAGATGTTGTGGGAAATAAATAGAAGACAACAACAGCTGGAAATATTTGGCTCCTACAGTAAGGTTTTGCAACCCTTTGGATGATGGGTTTCAAAGCTTAGTTTCATGCGAACCATGTAGTTAAAGCTCACATGGGAAACCAAATTAGTAGCATCAATGTGTGCAACTAAGAACTTGGGCACTTGGTTATTCTGTCACCTGAGATGAAGAGTATGAAAAACAAAATCTTCCCATAAACAAGTTAGTCTCCTTGTCTGTAAAATTCACAGATGACAGAGAAATGCAACTCAGCTCCAGAGTTAACGTTATGTTCATGGATCTGAAATTTAGATAGCTACTATATTGCAAGAGCGCTCTTGTTTTTGTTCTATTCCAATGGTTCCCAGTTTTTTCTGGCATCAAATCTATTCACTCACACACTGACATGACCACATTTAAGGTGGATAAGGATAGTGAACAAAATAATTTATTATTTGTATTGTGGTAGCACGGAGGAGCCCCAGCTTTGGATCAAGGCCCCATTGTGCTAGGCACAATACAAATACAAAATGAAACGCTATTACCTGTGTCAGGTCTTTAAGGCCTGGACTATTTTACTCGCCTGTCAAGAAAAGCCAACCAACCAAACTTTTGTTTGGATTAAATGGGTGCATAGAATTTTGCAAGGGTGTAATCATAACAGTTCAAAATATATAGGCTCAAAGTGAGAAAAATAAAGTGAAAACAAAACCTCCCGGTAGCTAGCAATGAATTTTCCTACCTGAGCCTCGAGCACACACTAGCAGGCCAAAGCAAGTACTTTAACCAGTTGTCTCTATAGGAAAAAGAAACTGGTCATGGATTACTGAGATTATATAAATTGGTAGATAAGTGGCTGATTGCAGCACTATGAAATATCATTGAGTTTCACTGGGTAAAAATGAAAAGCTGAATAAAAAAACACCTAGAGAGGAAAAGTATAGACTAACTATTTCTGCCCCTTCCTTCTATTTTCTATGAAGGATGGTCAATCACAGTGCTATTACAGTTACTCAAAGAATTTCTGCCATTATGGTTGTGTAATGCTAGGGTACAATGAATATTTAAGGAATCCAGAGAATGTTCTTCTCCCATGGTATCATTTGATGAGACTTTCAGAATGTTGGAGAGAGGAATAACTGAACAAAAATAAGCTGTTTGTATTTAGTACAGCATGTAAATTGGTAAATTGTGCCCCAGACCTTTACTTAATAAACAATTATGTGTCTCGTGAAATGTTTCAAACAATAAAATAAATAGTCTTTTAAGAAGTAAATCATCTGTGTAAACAGAGAATGGGAAATGCTATTGAATTACCAACCATTTTCTGAAGAAAAGGAAAAGAAATGATCAAGATCTCAGCTTCTTGCACTGTTCCAAAGATCCAAATACACACATAGCCTAGGAAGTGCATTGTAGAGCATGGTGAATGGCTGTCCTGACTCCCATCTCTGCATAGGGAGAAATGGGTTTGTGAAACATTCTAAATCTACAAATATGGCAAGGAAGGAATAAAAATCAATCAAGGGGAGCCAGAGACACCAGGCCAGCTTCAGAAACATAGCTTCCAATATATTGGGCTTTTCCCTCTCTGACCATCCTCTCACACCTTCTTTTCCTCACCATGGGCAAATGGACTTCTCCCACTAAATAGAGACTACAAAAAAACCTGGGCATAACTTTTCTTATAAAGAAAGATACAGATACACTGACTTTCCCAGTGGAAGGGAGGTTGTGGTCATTTCGTGCTGCTGAAGCCTTCCCAGACAGAGACTTTCCACTTTGGGATTCTTGCGTTTGGGGATGTTTTAATGTCTTTATTGTAATATTGTTCAGTGCCCCGGCCACTTACATGGTGAGGTTGGTGTCTAGAAATAAAATATTTTATTTTGCTTTGGAATGGTACATTTTACAAAAACTAGAGGAAAACCATGCTGCACTCATGAAGCTATCAGACAATGGGGCCAAATTCTCTCAGGCCTGGTCTATACCTAAAATATATATTAACCCAGCTACACTGTTCATGGATGTGAACAATTCACACCCTGAGAGAGACATAATTAAGCCAATCTTAGCCTCGGTACAGACAGTGGTAGGCTGGCGGAAGAATTCTTCTGTCAACCTAGCTACCACCCCTCGAGGGAGTGGATTTACTACAGCAAAGGAAAAATCCCTTCTACTGCTTTATCAAGTGTCTATACTACAACTGTGCCACTGTAGCACTTGTAGTGTAGACCTAGACTCAGTTATATGAATGCTACCGCACTGATTTTGATGAAGTTGCACAAACATAAGTCGGAAGAGAGTTTGGTCCAAAGAGAAGTGCGCTAGATACTGAATCCAAGAACCAGCTGAAACTACTAAACCACCCCATATGCAGCTAATCTGGGATTGGACAGCACTTCTGAGCACCTGTTGTGCTTTTTCTGCTCCATTGTGGGCCTGCCCTTAAGAGATGTATGTAGTATTCTGTGCCACGTTGTAAAGTCAACACTGAATGTGTGATTAGCACACAGCCTGATTAAATTATTTCACAAGATTTAAGGATTACAAAAGTACATGACTCGCTCGGTAATGAGGCATTAACATTTAGTGGTTCACAATAGGAGAGATTCTTGTGGTTGCATGTAAGTTAGGAGGGGTGGAAAGCAAACAAGTTAAAACTGCCAAGAGGTAATCATTTCTTCAAACAAACAAATGGCTATTCCAGCTACAGAAGAGGGAGATATACCCTTTTTATCCCCTAGATAAAAGCAGTGTTGGGACAATTCCAATTATTGCAGCAATCAGCAGGCACAGCAATGATACAGAATGAGAGGAAAGTGCAGAACTCTGAGATTTGTGTCACCAATAGGATTTGTATTAGATCCCCTTTCCCCAGTTAGGGAAAATATTAAGAGGGACAGCTGACTTTCTGGGTCAGTTCGCAACCAAGCTCATTCCATCTAACTACAATACGCTTAAGAGGGTCGATGACAAAACACACAGGAACGCTGCTGTCTTGACTGCACTAAAGAGTTATGTAAATCAGACCACCCCTAGTTTGCAAGACCACCAAAGCAGCTTGTGGAAATGAACATGCCTCTGTTTGCACAGGACAGGGAAAGCCACTGGGAGAGTATGGCAGAGAAGGGCTCATACATACCCTGGCTCCAAAATTAAACCAAAAACTTTTTGCATTGACATTTTGGCTCAGTGATTGAGAGCTGTTGTCTCTTTTCCTGAGCTTTGATGGACAGGTGGGGATGATTCAGCGGGTAAGAGAAACAGCATTGTTCAAAGTGTATAAAAGGAAAGCAAGAGACTCCAAAGAAGCTAGCTACCATCTCTGTGGGGATCTTGAACATTGTCATGAACCTCAGTACAGGATTAAAACACAAGAGGCCAGATTCTGAGGGTGTGTAAATTGGCACAACTCCATTTAAGTCAGTGAGTCAGATCCCAGAGATGCACCAATTTATATCAGTTCAGGATCTGGACCAAGATTAGAAAGTCTTGAGGGGGAAAAAATCAAGGCAAACATGCACTCCATTTTTAACAGTTGTGAGAGATGTGGAATGGAGAGCGTCTGCCTTAAAGATCCTACACTTGAATGAGACTGACTAAGGGTACATCTACACGGCAAAAAACAGGGCAGCTAGTTTCAGAGCCTAGGTCAACTGACTTGGGCTTGCATGGCTTGGGCTATGGGGCTAAAAATAACAGTGTAGATGTTCTCACTTGGTCTGGAGGCTAAACTCTGAGACCTACCCAACTCACCTGGTTTCAGAGCCCGGGCTTTTGTAAGCCCCATAGTTTAAGCCCTGTGAGCCCAAGTCAGTTGACCTGGGCTCTAAGACTGACTGCTGCAGGTTTTTGTTTTTTGGGTTGTTGTTTTTTTCCCCTCTCTTCAGTGTAGACATACCCAGGGATGTAAAGTCACAGATGAAACAAATGTGTGACAAACAAGAAAATCTGAACAGCTGAGGAGGAGAAAAACATTAAGGTCATAGGAATTCCTGAAAGCACAAGAGGTAAAAACCCAGTGACATTGTTTGAATGCCCCAACCACAAGATCAAAGATTGAGAGAGCTCATTTTATAGGATATCAATATGCAGACTAAAGACTGCCAGTCACCAAGCTCATACACACACTCGTAGTATTGTATCCCAGTAAGGAATGAATAACATGATTAACTGGACTGTTCATTTTTGGATTATTTTTTTTTGTCGTTGTTTGGTAAGTATGCAAATATATAGAACACAAGAAGCAAATTTCCTGTAAAACAACTCCACTTAACTTCAAACATATGCTGCAACTCACGAGGTTCTCCAGAGAAACATGTAGCTTTTCCACCCCTCAAAAAGATTAACAGTCAGGGACTTACCAAAGAAATTGAACTAAATGCAGAGAAGGACTGGAAATAAATTTTTAGCTGTGTCTCTCTCTCAAACCTCAGACACTCCCTGTTTCTGGAACCTGACAGTGCAAAATGCAAGTGATGTGTTATGGGATGCAAAGGATTGCTTTTAAATGAATGCAGATACCTAACTGTCCATGACTTACAGACAGGTAGTGACCCAACAGTCTCACAGGCTCTGTTGTGGCTTTTCACTACAGCCTTATTTTGGGGATGATGCAGAACAATCCACCTGAAAGGGAGCCCTGGGAAGCATAATGCCACTTAGAGCAAGCTAGTTCACAAGTGAAGTGTGCCTGTGTTGCACCTGTTATCCCTTTCAACCCAAGTGGTTAGCCAATAATCAAGGTTTTGCAAGTTGTTTCCAGTAGGAAGAGAAATAATATACACAATAATATACAAATAATATACACAACGTCCTGTTTCTCGGAACACAGTAGGATTCATACAGCAGGAGACGGGTTTTTTGCTCACAGTTGCAAGCCTCTTTCCAGCCAGCACTCCACTCAAAAGCTTTCTTTGTCAATGGTTTCTCAGCATCATGCTATAAATGCTTCTCTGGCTGTCCCTGGGTTTCCTTCTGTGTGTGCTTCTGTGGTGCTGCCTCACTCACACATCCCTATAAAACAACAATATCCCACCCCCAGCATTTGTATTCAGCCCCCAGACAAAATCTCCATCCACATAGCTAAGATTCCTCAATGGTCTTGAATGTGGCCTGTGTTTTGCGTGGTGGCTCCTAATGTTTCAGCTACCCGTTCCATAAAGGAACATAATTGCCTTTTTTACATTTATTCTGAATGAAGGGTAGTTATTACCCAGAGCTGGAGAAATAACTGATTTTTCGGTTCGCCGGCAGTTCTGACAAAAAATTTTTTGAAAAAGCTCAGTTTGACCCAAATCAAATCTAAAAGTTACAACAACAAAAAAATCATCTAGCAAATTGAAATAAATCCATATGGGGTCAAATGAATTGACCCTGAATGGATGCTTCTGGGTGGCAGTGACCTCCCTTTATTACTGTTAGCTCAATGGTTAGAGCACTTACCTGGAATGTGGGAGACTTCACTTCAGTTTCCCCTCTCTGCCTGATGCAGAGAAGGCATTTGAACTTGGGTTTCCCATATTTCAGGACAGTGGCCTCACCACAGGATTAGAGAGTATTCTAGGGAGGAGCTCTCTCCATCTCTCCTGTTGAAGCTGTTCCACTGTGTAAATCATTAAACAGTCATTGTGGGAGACCCACATTCAAGACCCTGATCCAACAGCTATTTAATTATGTATACAAACTGGAACAGCTTTAACAGGAGAACCGTCCAGCGTAGCCAGTGGAAAGTGGATTAGGGCTATGTCCCTCCTTCGGGATGGCTTGTGCCCCAGGAGCACCAGCAAGGACCAGTTCCTGTGCTCAGGAGGGAGCAGGGACCATGAGTGGCCATTGTGGCGGGATGCAGGTGCAGGACAGGCTTCTTGCTTCCTCTTCTTTCACTGTGCACTTTCACAGAGGTCAACCACCTTCAGGCCCAGAACATTGACATGGATGGAAGTAAAGATGGTCCTGAATTTAAAAAAAACAAAATACCAACTCCAATCTTACCATTTGGAGCCAACTGTAGACACAATATTTTAAGGTAGTAACATGCAGTAAAACAATTAAAGGTGCTCCAAGCATATACCAGAGTTCTCTAGTGGGAATTTCCAACATTTTTATTTTTAATTTTCCATTTCCTTACATTCAAATATCAAAGAATACATCTTAAGTGTACGCAGCTTTGAAGAAAGCAGCCAAGCAAGGAGTTAACTATAAAAGAACACACAACCATCTGTAATATGACAATTACATTAAGTCCTCTGAGAATTGGTCTTTTGTATCTATACTCTGTTTTTTTTTTCTTACCAGCCAACAGTAATTACCAAAGGAAAAATAATTCTTGGGAAAAATTATTTCATTAATCAGTCAATGTAACATTTAACTCAGTCACGAGCTTAATGTTTTACATTGCAATACTCGGTGGCCTGTTATGATCCAAGTGCTGGACATGTATTCCACAGGAGACTCACTCCCCTAGGATTTCTTGGGTTGGAAGAAAGGGCATTTCTCTTTGTGGATGGAGTTACTAATAGACATACAGCATTATGGTCAAACTCTGGCAGTTAAAAAATTGTTATTTATATTTAGAAATCAAAACAAAGTGCCTCTCCCCGCTGCCCTATAGGCCCTAATGCCAATTAAAATCTTTTTTTAAAAAAGCATTAAAGAGACATTCCATTCAGAAAACCCCAACAAAAATAATCAATCCAATCAAAGCAACAAACCATAGAAGTCCCACATCATACAGCAGAATCTATTCTCTCCCTACCCTCACCAGCTCTACATGTCAGGGCAGCAGATGCTGGCTATTTCAGACCAAGGTGGGAAGTGAGTCAAGGGGTCCTCATGCAGAGTGCTCTGCAGGAAGTGCCTACGCTTTTAAACTCAGGAGGCTCCAGCTCAAGCACCTTCACTGACTGCATCTGTGGCAGAAAGGCATGGGAAATAGAGTCTCTGAGGTATGCTGGTGCCAAAACCAACATCTCAGGCTCCATCTGGAAACCAGTAGATAGGCAGATCAGAGTGGGATACCCTAGTTAAAGGGCCAATTGCATTTTGCCCCTGTCTAAGCTTCCAAATCAATTTAAGGAGTAACCCTATGTAGGGTGCATTGCAATAGTCTAACCTAAAAGCATGCATGATGGTTCAAGGTCCACATCTGATGGAAAAGGTCATACTCTGCTGGCCCCACATAGATGGGGGTGAGGGGAGGGAAAGAGTGACCATAGATGCTTCTGGCAAAAAGATAGGTTAGAAATGGAAAAGGTACAGAGACAGGCAACAGAAATGGTTAAGGGTATGGAATAGCTTCTATCTGAAGAGAGATTTAAAAAATTGGGACTGTTCAGCTTGGAAGAGAGATGACTTGGTGGGGGGGGGGAGGAATATGATGATGGTCTATAAAATCATGAATAGTATTGAAAAAATAACTCATTATTTACCCATTCACATAACAAAAGGACCAGGGTCACCAAATGAAGGTTTAAAACAAACGTACGGAAGTACTTCTTCACACAATGCAGGGTCAACCTGTGGAACTCGTTGCTGGGGATGGGGTCAAAAAGAATTAGATAAGTTCATGCAGGAAAGGTCCATCAATGGCTATTAGCCAAGATGGTCAGGGATGCAACTCATAATCTGAGTGTCCCTAAGCCTCTGATAGCCAAATGATGGGACTGGATGACAAAGGATGGACCACTTGTTAGTTGCCCTGTTCTGTACATTGGCTTTGAATCATCTGGCATTACCCACTGTCAGAAGACAGGATTCTGGGCTAGATGAGCCATTGATCTGACCCAGTATGACCATTCTTATTCTCTTATCTAAAAACACCTGTTAGTCTAACCAGATCACCAAACTGCAACCTTGATTAACAAACAATGAACTGAACAGTCAACTTGACCTTCATTCAAGGAGGCATTAATATAATCACAAATTCCATTTGCCTAACTGAGTATGCCTGCACAGCTCCAGAGCAGCAGGACTTACTTAGTTTACTGTCCTTGCTTTTCAAAGTGATGTGGGAGAGCAAGCTGGATTGTTCTTTGTGCATCATCAATCATCATCATCATCAAAACACTAGTTGCTGATGGTTGCATGGGCACAATGAGGCACTGCAGGATTTGGGGGTAGGAAGAAGTCCTCTGTTTGCATGCAGTGTGAAATAGCAACTAAATTAAAAATGGGTTAAAAAAAAAGAAATCTTTCCACTTTTCAGGGTGTTTCTAGTGTTTGACCTAATTTCATTAAAAAAAAAACAAGTTTTTTTTTTCATTTCAGAAAACGTAGTTCCTAGTTTGAAGTGAAACTGGAGTCCTGAATGTCTTCTCTGATCTTGATCCATCAGTGAAAAGGCTTTCAGATGTATATTCCTAACAAATGTTTTGATGGGGTAACTTCCATTATGAATTCAGAGTTTTAATGTTTTGTCTCCATTAGTGTGCCCCCTTTGAGCTGGATTGATAAAGATTTAAATTAAGTTAAGCAAAAATCAGGCCACAGAACTCTTTAAATAAATTAGCCTCTTCACAGAAATGGAGCGGGGTCCTTCACTCACTCTGGGGGCCCCAGAAAACTCTTGTGGGGCCTGGGCCCCCGGAGCATCTTCCGCAGCAATTTGGCGGCGGGGGGGTCCTTCCACTCTGGGACTCGCTGCTGAAGTGCCCGAAGACCCGCGGCGGCGGGTCCCAGGGCAGAAGGACCCCCCGTCGCAGTGCCAGGTCTTCGGTGGCAATTTGGCAGCAGGGGCCCCCCGCCACTGAAGACCCCAGGCCCCCTGAATCCTCTGGGCAGCACTGCAATAAACAGAAGTTGGCGTAATTCTCACTTAGTTCAATTGTCTCTTTCAGAATAACGCCAGTGAGATGTTATTTCAATGTTGTCCTGTTATCAAAAAAAGACAAATCATTCTGATAAGAGTTTGAGTGTGAAAAAGGTGCGTTTGCTGCAAGACATGTAGGCAGACTCACACATTGCCACAAGATATAGCCCACTGAAAAATCAACTAAGCAAATTCAGCAGAGTTTATGGGCCAAGTTCTGCTCTCACTAAGACTGGTCTGAATTTGGAGTAAACTGGCATCAGCCAAAGCAGCGTTTGGCCCTCTGACTTCAAGGAAGAGACTTTTTTTTTTGTAAAGCATAAACAGTCCTCGGCATTTAGCAGTGTATTGTGTCTGATTGAGCACATAAAAAAGTAACGACAAATTTCTAATGCAGCAATTTCTCCTCTGCACTCCTTCCTTGCCCTGTTTGTCTCTTATGATGCAGTCATACTCCACTTAGTAGAGCACAGGAACTGCCATACTGAATTGCCATATTGGATCAGATCTAAGGTCCATCTAGTCTAGTATCCTGTCTCCGACAAAAAGCAACAAAGAGTCCTGTGGCACCTTAAAGACAATGCTAGATGGTCAGAGGAAGATGTAAGAAATCTGCAATAGGCAGCTATGGGTTAATCTGCTCCTCACATTAAGTCTCATTCTGATCTCTAATAGAGATTGGCTTAAGCCCTGAAGTATGAGGTTTAATGTCCCTTTCACAATGTTTGTTAGCATTAACTATTATACCTCCCTCCTTCAATGTCCCCCTTCTCTCCTCTGGGCTTGTTTTGGCACAATCAAGGTGGCGTACAACTATTCTACTAGCCCTACAAAGGGCCAGGGAACCCCATTACACTGGAGATATTCCCTGTTGTGATGATCTGGCTGGTATCCGGTCACTGGAGCAGCATAAAGGGGCGCATGCAACCCAATTGTGGCCATTATTGTAAAACCTTGCTATCAAGATTCATGTGTATTCTGGCAGTAGAGAAGAGGTTAATTGTAACAGCACTGGAGCGTGTGACCCCATGGAGGCAGCTCTGAAAATTAAGCCCACTATAAAATGTCTCAAAATATTTCTTGTGACTTTCTCGTCTTTGGGAAAATAAGGTTATTCCCCTTGTATGCAAAAGAAAATAGCTCCAGGCAAAAAACTTTTCCAAAGGAGAAAGCTTCCTGACCATCTGTTTTTAACTGCATAAAAGACATCAGTTTTGCTGCAGAATATCAACAACATCCTTAGATATAATTTCATTCAAGGTTAAACTTTCATTTCCCTCACCCCCACTCAACCCGGCACCTGTTTGGAGCTGCAGTATTGTTCTGGTCTAAGCTGGTAGTTTTCCATTGTCTTTACAATAGCTCAGAAGCTGCATTTTTCTTCAAAATATACAATTCAAGACTTTCCAAATGGAGGGTCTCATTCTGTGTAGTACCCAGTACCTAACCCTGGTTGACTTGAGTGGGAGCTGCAGGTATTCAGCATCTCTCAGGATGAGATCCTGGATGCACATTTGTTCAACCTATCCAAGGAAAAGAAGTCCTTTAAATTAGCTGCCCCTGCCCACAACCCCCACAGCCTCTTACAGAGATTAATGTTCACCCTATCCTGTAGGTATAAAAAATGCTGCCATGTTCATGTGAAGTCATAAGAGGATGGCTGCCCTGATTTGGATTACACACAGGGGTCCCATTAAGAAAATATTTTCAGGGACAATTTTTAAATAATATGTGGTTTGGGGGGATGCAAGCAGGACCGGCTCCAGGCACCAGTGCAGGAAGCACGTGTTTGGAGCGGCCAATGGAAAGGTGCGGCACGTCCGGGTCTTCGGCGGCAATTTGGCGGCGGGTCCCTCAGTCTCTCTCAGAGGGAAGGACCAGCCTCTGAATTGCCACCGAAAAGCAGGGCCGGATCCAGGGTTTTTGCCGCCCCAAGCAGCAAAAAGAAAAAAAAAACAAAAAAACAACCCATGATCGCGATTTGAAGCTCCACTGCTGCCACTTCAGTCTTCGGCGGCAATTCGGTGGCAGGTACTTTGCTCCGAGAGCAAGTGAGGGACCTGCCCCTGAATTGCCACCGAAGACCCAGACATGCCGCCCCTCACCATTGGCTGCCCCAAGCAGCTGCTTGCTGAGCTGGTGCCTGGAGCCGGCCCTGCTGAAGAGTGAAGCGGCGCAGTAGGGCTGCCACTGAAGTGCCACCTATTGCGGCTTTATCTTTTTTTTTTTTGCTTTGCTGCTTGGGGTGGCAAAAAAGCTGGAGGTGGCCCTGGCTGCAAGTTCCCAGATGCAGTGGGTAGAGGAATGTTATGATCACCTTGGTGAATTTGAGGCAATTTTCTCCATAGAGGAGAAGGGCAGAGAAAATAACTTTAATATTAAATTAGACTCTTAATCATTAGCAGCATCTAAAAACCCTGATTACTTAAAAAATGTCCTGTATCTCAAATCTTTTCACCCTTCCCCTGCCCCCCAACTCCTTCACTTCTTCCCTTCCATCTCTAACTTCCTGTCTCAGCCAATATGATTACCCTGCTTCGCTACTCACCCTCTCCAAGGGTCCCCCTTGGATTTTTCCTCCTCTTCACTTGCACAGAGTGTGGACTCAGCCATCACAAGATCCTGGCAGCATGGCTCTCAGTTGCACATAGAGGGCCTAGTTCATTATTGTATGCACTCTGCACTAGTGTAAATGACTATACAGGTGCAGAGGAAAGTGGGTATAAGAGGCTAACAAATCAGACTGGTTTGCTTTGAACCAATATAGCTGACTGCACAAGGTGCAGGAAAATTATTAACTGGGTGCAGAAAAAAGTAAGGGCTTCTCTTGGTATTTCCTGGTTCACTCATGAAAACCCAGGATTTAATGTCATGGAATGATGTATTTTGTGGACTTTATCTAATGCATGCCATTAGGAAAAGACAGACACACAGAACCAGAAAACTTCAAGAGATAGAGGGTTTTGGTTTTTTTCCTAAACTAACCTTTAAGGTATTTTCATTGTGAATGCCCCTTGAAGTCAGGTTAGAGGGGGGCATTTTGAACAGAAATCTAGTTTAACTTCATTTGGATATTTCCTTTGCAATTCACTGTTAACATCTCAGGTCTTGATATAATTTCCTCTCCCTGTGCGTTGGCTTCATTGACTTGTTTTGCCACTTTTTCCTGGCTGGGACCATTCTTTCATTTAACCTGTTACCCAACACTGCGAGGAAAGGTTAAACTACTGCTTCTAGTCTTTCTGTAGCATCAACTTCAGGCATACCCACTGCCAGAGAAAACTCACAGTTCAGGGGCTTGTCTATCATGCGTCTCTCTTCTATTTGTAAGATCCAGCCTAAAAGCAGCACGTGCTGGTGAAAACAGATTCAGACCACAGTGACAGTACAATGGAAATCTTGGGTAACTCCTTTCAACTTCAGTGGAGTTAATCCAGATTTGTACCAGTGTAATAAAGCAGAACTTCACTTTTTCTTTGTTCTAAGGCAAAGGAACAAATTTACAATGATTTTTTTCCTCCCTCTCCACTCAAAATGGTACTTAAAAGCCAGATAAATATTCAGAAGTTTGAGACACTAAGAATCCACGTTGGAAGGATTTGAGTTTCTATCTACTTTTAACAAACATTGAATTCCATGGAGGGCTATTAAGGAAACAAACTTATAAGACAGCTGCTTCCTTTCTTTCCTTATCTGGAAAAGGGTGGCAGGGAATCCTGCCTTCCAGTAGGCCTTCCACCAAGCCCTTTGCAAAACATCTCACTTAAGGTTAAGGAATTGTTCCCTGGGAACAGGACTCTGATCTGGAGTCAGTCCAGTGTGGCACTCCGTCATTCCTTAATCAGAGGTTCCCATCTCCTCCCACAGCCCTCTGCCTTGGAGATTCTGCCAGCCCACTCGGAAGCATAAGGACACTTATGAATGGCAACACACTGCACTTCTAACATTGTGACTGCTGACAGAGGTGTGAGACAGACTTTGCAGAGTCTGATGAGAGGTGCACAAAACCTGAACCAAATAATTATTTACATGACATCAGGAAGGTTTGGGCTGGCTCTGAGTTCAGAGCCATGGTCCCAGAATTCTAGCACTTTATCAATTATGTATAAAAAAATTATGTAATAAAATTAAAACAACTACATTTTTGTGGGAAGATGTGAGAGTTGTTTTTATCCAATGAAGTAACATCACTGCTATAAAACAAGGGGTCGTGATGTCACAGCTGGTAAATCTTGAAACAATCATAACAAAATATTTTTGAGTTGTCAGTTCAAAAGCTCTGCATTGCTAAAGAAGTTTGCACTGAAAGGAAACTGCCCATGGTAGTTGGTTCAAGGTTTTTCTGATGAGAAAGCCCATCTTTGCATGGATACATTTTGAATAGAATTTGATATCAAGATGGGATTTCTAGAAATCAAAACTGGCATGTTTGCTAGCAGTGAAAGCAACCATACTAATGGCATCTCTTTATGAAAGATCAGCATCAGAGACTGTAGCCCACTTCCATCCAGCTCTAATGCTGAGAACAATCAAAGGCAGAGCTATATTATTACTGCATTGAATATGTTAGATGACAGAACAAGGAGTAATGGTCTCAAGTTGCAGTGGGGGAGGTCTAGGTTGGATATTAGGAAAACTTTTTTCACTAGGAGGGTGGTGAAGCACTGGAATGGGTTACCTAGGGAGGTGGTGGAATCTCCTTCCTTAGAGGTTTTTAAGGTCAGGCTTGACAAAGCCCTGGCTGGGATGATGTAGTTGGGAATTGGTCCTGCTTTGAGCAGGGGGTTGGACTAGATGACCTCCTGAGGTCCCTTCCAACCCTGATATTCTATGATTCTATGTTCTTTACAGTTTTCAGAGTACAGATATTTTTCTTTGTGACTGTCTGTGAAGTGCTAGTGAATGGTGTCAGTGTATTTCATGACTGAGACTGGTGAGGGAAGGACCACAGAACCCAGACATTAACAGAGTATGAGGGATAAAAGAGAACTGCAGGGACAAGTGCAGGTCACAGGTCCAAAATGAGGGAACCAGAAGGGAGCACTGAGCAGAGAACCTCAGATAACACTCACTACTATGAAAAAGTGTCCGAAGAGAAATTGGATGCAGCACAGAGGAACTGCCCTGATGTGTGCACAAACAAACAATAGCGGGGAAAAAGGCCCTGAGATGGGGTGTGCATACCTCACACTAGCCAAGGGGGTTAAACCCACATTATGGACAGCAGAAGTCCTGCCCCCTAGGCCGGACTGGGCATGCTCCAGATGCTGCAGCAGTATAAAGGGAGGAAGCCCAGATCATTTGGGGCTAGATGTTGGAGGGGAAGGACCTGTGCTAGGTGGTTCAACTGAGGACTGGCTATGGCCCCTATCTGCAGAGACCAGAGGACCCAAGGACAGGCTTGGACCCCTGTGACCAATGGAGCCCCAGGAAGTGACCTGTGCGGTGGAGCCTGGAGACCCCAAAGCCTCATGGACTGCCACACCAGAGACAATGGTAGGAAGTGACCCAGGGAGGGTAATGGAGTGGTATCTCCCACCCAGGTAAGCTCAGCTTGTTTTGGTGGGATTCCCCACTGACCCAGTGGCAGACCACTCTGCCACTGCTGGACTGCTCTGCCACTGCTAGGGCCCTGGGTTGGGGCCCTGAAGAGTTGGGTGGGCCCAAGCCCCCCTGCCTGGGCTGCTAACCTCCTCACCCCCCCTTTGCTAGTGACCCCTTGGGTTCTGGCTGCTAGGCCCCTCTGCCAAAGGGCTGCACTATTGACTCTGGCCGCTAGGCTATTACCTTTACTCTGATCCTTAGACTCTGGGGTGGTGAGGTCGGAGATGGACAAGCAGACTTAATGGCGATGTCCACATACCCCCTGAACTCCCTTTTTGGGACAGGGTGTGCATACACTGCCACAGGCCCCATCACTGCAAAAAACAACAACAAAAAACACATTGTTTCTTCCTCCTTGACTAATAGATGGCCACTTTGGCCAATGCCAGGAGGAGGCTGAGGAGAGGTCTTTGGACCTGGTGGTGTGATGGATGAACAGCATGCAGGAGAACTGGTATGTGGGAGACATACTGCAGAATGGGTAAACATGAGCTTCTCGGACACTTCTCCCTGCCAATGCACCTCAACCTGGCATTGGAGGAGTCACTTGAAAGGGAAAGTTTAGCCTCCAAGGCATCATCTGTCCAAGCCTTGTACTCTCTGCTGAGCTTATCAACAAGGGGACCAGTTATGAGGATGGATTTGTGATACTGGCATCTACCTACTGCAGATACTGAATCCACCACCAGATTCAAACCAGATCCTTATAAGTGTACAGCTCCTTATCTCATTACCAAGGTCTGAACCTTCTAGTCCTCCTAAAGTTCTGTTTCTGACTAAAACTCAGCTTCTGAGATTAACCCTTTTCTGGAAATCATTTACACTATATCTACATTAGAAAAAAGTCACATTCAACCTTTAATCGCTCAGGCTGCTAGAAAAGCCTCCATAGATCGTGCAAAACCAGATTTCCTGTGGGATTTAATGTTCCAGCTCACAATCAATTTGCAAAACCATGGATAATTATTAAACAGGCAGGAATACTGCTGGAGAAATTTCAACAGGACCCAAAGGAGGAAATGTGCAGTAATTACCCTCACTCCCGCATAACAAAGGGTTATTTTTTTTAAAGACAAAAGGCACTGGAGCATTTAACTTTAGGGGCAATCTGGCTGTCTGAAGAATGGAGGAGAACATCAGAAAGCAGGATGGTATTGCTGCCACTCACTGTCCTTTTAAGCCTTAACGGTGTGATCTCACTGGTGTTAATGGTGCTCATCACTCCACAGCATCAGAGCCATAGTTTGTGTTCCTCACAGACCTCCATCTACTGAGAGTCTTTTTAATTCTTCTAAATTATTGATATCATAATGGTGAAGCTAGTGCTAAGAGACCCTGAAAAAGTTTGTCAGTTTGAGTTGGGAAGCTAAGTCCTCCTTACTCCTTGTGATGGGGCCACAATCTGTTCATGTCCTCTGATGCCCCATAAACTGCTTTGACCAATTTTTGTCTTGTGGACAGGCTGTATTTTATTCTAAACCCATCCTCCAACACCAGTACCATGCAACCTCAGTTTTAACTTCTACTTCTTTCAGCCCTTCTTGTTGGGGCCCTAGGAGGAGAGGAGGCCTCCTTCTCTCTAGGGAGTGCCTTTAGTCCAGGCTCAGTTAGCCCTGTCCTGCTCCCTCTAACATTTTCTTCCTGGCTTCTTCTCAGATAGACCAGCTGAGGGTTTACCTCCCTAGCCTCTCCTTCTGATTAGCTACTTATTTAATCAGCTGTTACTGTGGAAACTAATTGAGGCTACAGTGATCAGAGTGCTGACCCACCTGCCAGACCTTAGAATTTAGTCACTCTCCTATTCCTGATCCTTTACCATAAACTATACTTTTTCCCTTCACCTAAAGTCTTGTCATTCTTATCTGGATCCTGTCACAGTAGCAAATCAGTTTGTATGAGACCCTTGAAGTGCAGACACAGTCAGGATCCAGAAGTTTACTTTCTTTCCTTATAAACTCTAAATTCTCTGGACAAAAATCTTCCTCTCAGATCAAGCCTTCAGGTACTGTACATACACATAGGAAGACAGCCATTTCCCCCCTCCTCAAGAGCTTACAGTGTAAATAGGAAAGACAGAAGGGTCAGAGGAAGGAAGCATCATTATCCCACTTTTACAGCCAGGGAACTGAGGCACAAAGAGGGTAGGTCATAGACAAAGTTTGTGTCAGAGCTAGGAAATAAACCCCAGTCTCCCAAGTCCCAGTCCAGTGGCTTAACCATAAGCCCATTCCTGTTCACAACACATTTCCTCCCCTCAGTGTCAGGAATGCTCATGGGGAAGAGGAAAATGTGGGCATCACGACCCACCTTGCATATTTAAGAGAGAATTCTGCCTAGTAGGTACACTTTAAACGAGGATTATCAATTTAAATACTGCATTTTCTAAAATTAATATAAGCTCCAAGGTCTAGCTTTTAAGATATTTAGGCATTGCTGCTCTCGGCATTGCAATGCCAAACTGATTAAAACCTAAATCTCACTTTCAAAAGGGAGTTAGGGATTTAAGAGCTTAAATCCCATCAACTGTCAATGGGACTTAGTATCTGAAGTGCCTAAATCACATTTGGAAATTAGATTCAGGTTCCTAAATCAGTTAGGGTTTGCAATGCTGAGAGCAGCAGGGCCTAAATATCTAAATCTCTGGACCTCAGCCCCTATGACACACAGATCTGTGTATCCCTTAGCCCAGATACATTTTTTTTCTGAAAAGTATGGGGGGAAAATGACACTGTTACTTCAACACAGCAGGATATTCAGAAGCAGCAAAAGAATATTTAGTTTCAAAAGGCCATTCTCCCTAGTATAACAGTATTACACTGTATTAGAAAAATATACCCCTTGATCTGTTACATGTTTTTTAAAAAAAAGATCTGAAGTGGTGCAAAACAGCTAAGTCGTATGGTAGTCGGGACCTTGATGAGCCTCTGAACAATCCCCTTTTCGTCAGGATCCAAAATGGGTTTTCACAAAGCTGTTTGGAAAATGCCTGGCTATTTCTGTTCTATAGCAATTCAGTCATGGAAAGTTTTCCATGTACCACAGCAAGGCCATAGAGAAAACAATTTATCATTGCACGAACTGAGCTTGCACAATAAAAACAAACAGGGAGTGATACATGACAAAACCTTGAAAGCAGTGTTTTGGTTCTTAATTACCTGGTTAGAAACTCTCTGTGGAACAGTTTGTATGGGCCGATAACTTTCCTGTTTAGAGAGCAAGAATAACTGTGACCATAAAGCAAACTTTGTTTGGACTCTAATCTTGGTTTTATGATGGGTGGCTATCAATGGACTTTTCCTCTGGAGTTTTAGTTTCTCTATATAGAAAGAGAAATAATCCATTTCATTTTCTTTTGAGACAGTCTTACATGATTTACTGCTTCCTATGTGGTAGATTTGGTGCTGAAGATAAAGGGATTGATTCTCAGTTACATTAATGCCCCTTTTTGCCGTGCAGGCAACATAAGGGGCCTTCAAGGGGGAAGAACAAACCCCCTCCGAATACCCTCGCCACAAAAGGCCGCCCTAGACTGTGTGGAACTGGCATAAAGTCTATACGCTGTTGGCCCCACTCCCAGCCTTCAGTGCAAAGGACAGCTTGAGGGTGGGGCAGTAGGGCACTACACCATAGTCACTCTCTGCTTCTCAGGATTACAGGGCTGTAGGGTGCAGACTGCAAGGGTGTCTACACTGCCCAAGTTACACCGTGGCCGCGCTGCGACGTGGGCAGTGTAGACGTGCTTTATCACCGGGGCAGAGCTCTCCTGGCCATTTACAAAAACCCACCCTGAATGAGTGGTGGTAGCTTTCCTGCCGGGAGCACTGCTGTCTGTACTGGTGCTTTTCAGTGCTAAAACTTTTGTCACTCGGGGGTGTATGTTTTTTCACATCCCTGGACAAAAGTTTTAGCGCTGAAAATGGCAGTGAAGACCCAGCCTAAGTTAAAGCAGTTCTAACTTTTACTGGGGAACAGACAGGCCTCTGCATGGCCCCAGAATACAGGAAATGCAAATGTGGCTTGCCCTGCCCCACACTCCTCTCCAAGTGGCTTGCCCTGCTCCAATAGCAGCAACGGAGTCACTGAGAATCAGGTGCAATGTTCACGTGTGACACATTTTCATGCATTCTTTTGGTTTTGTCATCACAAAATCACTGAAATATCCAGGAAAGGGCCATATTTTAGTCCCATCATAAACATTATCTGATACTTAAGACTTCTTCAAAGCAGCATACACACTGGACCAAACCCAAAACATCTCACCCAATTAGGATGCTGTTAACCCCAATGGAAAATATGCTGATGGAATGTTTGCTGCTGCCGGGGGTGGAGGGGTTCATGACATTTTGTTCCTGTCGTATCAAATTATGTTTTATAAACGTGCCTTCAAATTATTAATTTCTCACCAAGAGCACATTGGATATTAAAAAACAGTGCCGTTACTTATTACCACACATTCAGCATCTTAGTGTCACACAAAGATAATTTCAGTTAGTATGTAAGCTACTCCACTAAACCTACAGGAAACAATATATCAAAGGGCAAAACTGGCTTTGACTTAAAGCTACGTACAGTGTCAAAGATGTCAAGCTGGAAGCACACACTTAGTACAGGGTAGTCTATCTTGCTGTAGTAAAGGTGCTTATGTTTAGTTTTATGTATTTAATTTTCAGGGAAAAGAGCAGACTTTGTTTTCCAACAAGCCATGAACAACAGACTATGAATACTAGGCATTTCAATAGCATCTTTCATCCAGAGAGCTGAAAACACTCACAAGTCAATCCCTCCTCCCGGTCAGGTCATTCATGATCCCCGTTTGAAAGGAGTGGAAGTTGAGGCAGAAAAAGTTGAAGTGATTTGCAGTAAACCAGAAGAAGAGCCAAGAGTAGAACCAAGAAGCCCTCAAAGCATTTCTTTTCTCTAACCACAGTATCAAATGCATCTTTTATAAAAGGAGGGTAAAACCAGAACAGACACACAAGTGATTTCTATGTGGAACAGCCCTCAAACTCCACATATTACTTAAGTTACAAGGAAATACATAGACCATTACTGCTGGGCAAATATTAAAATGGTTGGAGATTGTTTGACTAAAAATACAAAAGGCTTATGTTGTGTTCTCCTCATTTCCAGAAGGAAGGGTAGCACTTCTGCTTCTGAAGATTATTCTAAACAGAACCCTCAAATGTTTGGACATAAGAACTGTCACTGTGAAAACACAAGTGAAGCTACAAAGTGCATCGTGACTGATTTTGCCCAATTAGAGTTTAAAGAAAAATGGTAGAAACATTCCCTTATGGGTCATTTCTAACCTGGCCTTCCGAACACAGGGTAGTATTGGAGTCTAAATCCAGGAGAGCAAAAGTCAGTTTGTGGCTTCACCACAGTGCCTTTACTCTGACTAGTCTCCAGAGGACAATCTCTTGCATTAGAAGATTCATGGAGTGGTAAGAAGGTAATTTTTCATTAAACAGTTCAAAAAACTGCTTGGAAAAGCACTAGAGGGAACAATTCCACACTGGCCCTTGGTTTATTTGTTTGTAACAGTGAACCTGAGGACCCACTTCATGATTCTTCAATGTGAGAATTCAGCACCACTGTCCATTATCCCTCCCTTTTAGCCTGATGATTAAGGTCTTGGAAAACATATCCTATTGAACAGTTTCTTCTTCGGAAGTTTATTGCAGCATGTTAGGAGGTTGGTGACCTGTATCTTCCCCCAGAGAGCTAAACACCCCTTTATTCCAATCCTCTGTTCAGTTATGCTAAAGTTATGGATGCCTTTGCATAAACTTAATAGACTCATGGAGCCAGATCCTCAGTTGGTGCAAATCAGCTCCATGGAGCTAAGCTAAGTTGTAGCAGCTGAGGGTCTGTTTTACAGATCTATCAATGTATTTGCGTTTCATCATTTTTGGTTTTTAATAAGCGTGACGTGGCTTTTCCCTCGCTTGTGATAAAACACCCACTGATTTCCATAGCTGCCCCACGTACGCATCTAAAAGCAAAATTTGCTGCTCTGTACATTATATATAAGAAAAGGAGCAAATTCTGTTCTCAGTCACACCAGTGTTAATCTAAAGTATTTCCATTGACTTTACTGGAACAGCTCCAATTTATGCAGGTGTGTGGTTTAGTCCACTGCTATAGAAAAGACAATGACAGCCATTTCTTGTGAACATTGCTCTGCCAAGAAGTCAAACCCTGAACAAATGGGTTTGAATTACCAGGAATGTGAGGAAGACATTCTCAAACTTGCTTCTAAAAATGTACTACAAAAATTACAAGCAAATCAAACCATTCATGTAAACCCCTGCACAAGGGCCTACAAATCAATATTTGTTCTATTTTTATGGACAAATTCAAGGCAATTTTGTGTGCATAGATAGTGCCAGCAATGTCTGCAGACACAGGACTTTTAGAAGCCTGTTTAATAATATTGTACAATACACTTGAACTTCCACAGTGGAATAAATACTTTAAAAATCCTTAGTCAGGGCTTTGCATTTTTTTTTTTAAGTTTCCTCTTTCCTTGCCAAGTTAGGACAAAATTCACGTCTCATATCTACATGGCAGATCCTAGCTGTAAATTTGGCTTTCCATACATGCCTTTCAGGCCATATCTAGACTATGAAAAGAGATTGTGCTTTAAGATGTGTTAGCAAAAACATTTTAACCAGCATGATTTACACAAGATTATGCACCCAGGGGGGTTGATCAAGACCAGCTGACTCTTTTAAAAGACAATTTATCCTACCTACATTCGATGCAAAGTTAAGATGTGAGAGCCAATGGGTTTTAAAACATACCATATTTTTCTAGTTTAGTCATGGCCTCAGATAAAAGTACACATGTGGAAGACAAAAAACTGGAGTTGAGATCCACTCTGGTTCTGAAAGGAGGATGTTAGCCTTATTTTTTTTGTTTAGCACCAGCAGTGTGCGCAGCGCTGTTCAAAATGCAAAAACCAAAACAATACCTGTCCCAAAGATCTTCCAGTCAAGCATACAAACAGAGGAGACAGAACACATTGCGTAATCCAAAGGAGGAGGAACAATTACTTTAATTTGTTATTATGAACTCACTACTAGGTGAGTTTTTAGCAAGTATTTAAATAATACAACAAGGCATAGATTATCCAACAAGTTAATGGAATACATTGAAATAAACTTTTTATTACAAAAGGTGGATAAAACAACTAGGGAGATGCTGTTTTAGATTTGATTCTGACAAATAGGGATGAACTGGTTGAGAATTTGAAGGTGGAAGGCAGTTTGGGCGAAAGTGATCATGAAATAAGAGTTCACAGTTCTAAGGGAGAATAGCAGAATAAAGACAATGGACTTCAAGAAGGTAGACTTCAGCAAACTCAGACAACTGGTAGGTAAGATGCCATGGGAGGCAAGTCTAAGCCCTGGTCTACACTACGAGTTTAGGTTGAATTTAGCAGTGTTAGATCGATTTAACCCTGCACCCGTCCACACAACGAAGCCATTTTTGTTGACTTAAAGGGCTCCTAAAATCAGTTTCTGTACTCCTCCCCAACGAGGGGATTAGGGCTGAAATTGATATCGCCGGGTCGAATTTGGGGTAGCGTGGATGCAATTCGATGGTATTGGCCTTCAGGAGCTATCCCAGAGTGCTCCATTGTGACCACTCAGGACAGCACTTTGAACTCAAATGCACTAGCCAGGTACACAGGAAAAGCCCCGGGAACTTTTGAATTTCATTTCCTGTTTGGCCAGCGTGGCAAACTCAGCAGCACAGGTGACCATGCAGTCCCCCCCAGAATGTTTCTACGCTCCCCCTATCATCTCCGTCCCTGAGGTTATCGCAGATTAGAAGGTGAAAAAAAATGCACTCGCGATGACATGTTTTCCGAGCTCATGCAGTCCTCCCGCACTGATAGGGCACAGCGTAATGCATGGAGGCATTCAGTGGCAGAGGCCAGGAAAGAATTGCTGTGTTTGCTTAACAGCAAAAGTATCATGCCTCGCTAGCGATCCTGCCCAAGCCAGGTCGTTGTGTCACATGCACTCCGCGCTGTGTCAGCCTTGGGGGCATGACCGCTTTGTGAGCAGGAAGGCGATCGATATAGACATTGCATTAGGTAGCTTCTGTAGCTAGAGAAAACATTCCTGTGCATTCGGCAAAGTCTGTGGGGGAAAAAAGAGAAGCCCTGTAGTGTAGTGGTTATCACATTCACCTAACACACAAAAGTCCCTTAGTGTAGTGGTCATCATGTTCACCTAACACACGAAATGTCTCTGGTTTGAAACCAGGCAGAAGCAGGTCACTGTTCCTTTTTCTGACTCCCCTCCTGCATTTTTAGTTTTAGAATAGACCATGCTGTGAAATTTTACTTTGAATTATATCCAATTATGAGTTAAATAATATGGAAGCTCTCTCTAAGTTATAGTATCGAATTCCTTACTCTTTCAGCTGCTCTGATAAATTAACATCTTTGTTAGGGGCGGGGGAAGACTTTTATAGAGACTAAATGCTATCTAGGACTTTGAAATAATCTTAACGTGGCCCATAGAGTGCAATCCTTCGTTCTGGATTTGTCATTCCACAAGTTGAACTGCTCCTTACTACTGTCCAGTCTTCATGAGCCATGGGAACAAGGGGCAGGCTGGGGTAGGTGCGACTGCGTGGTGCTGCCGGCTGGGAGAGCAGCCTGAGGCAGAAGCCTCCAGCTCGCATGATATTCCAGGCAGGACTGAATCTCCATGAGACAAAACTTAAGAGAATGACCTGGAGTCACTCCCATTTGGTGATCTAAGAGGAGGATAGCCATGTCTATCCAGGCACCCCATATCAACCTCACCGAGGTCTGCCAGCTGAGTGGGGCTGAGCGGGACCCCGGCTGGCAGGAGCCGGCAGACGGAGCCCCAGACCAGCAGCAGGTTGAGCGGCTCAGCCCACTGCCGGTCTGGGGCTCCATCTGTCAGCCCCACTCAGCCCGCTGCCTGCCTGGGGTTCTGATCATCCAGGCAGACAGTAGGCTGAGCGGGTCTGGTGGACGGGACCCCGGAAAAAAAGGCACAAAGCGATTGTCTGCCATTGCTTTCACGGAAGGCGGGAGGGAGGGGGGCCTGAAGACATGTACCCAAAACCACCCACAACAAAGTTTTTGCCCCATCAGGCATTGGGAGCTTAACCCAGAATTCCAATAGGCAGCAGAGACTGCGGGAACTGTGAGATGCTCTATAAGTCGATGCTAGCCCCGGTAGTGAGGACACACTCCACCGACTTAATGCGCTTAGTGTGCACATATGCAATAGACTGTGTAAAATTGAATTCTAAAAAAATCGACTTCTATAAAATTGACCTAATTTCATAGTGTAGACAGACCCTAAGGGGGAGCGGGGAGGAGCATTCAGAAAAGTTGACAGTTTTTTAAATGCAACATTACTAATGGAACATGCGCAAACTATCCGGAAAGATAAGAATCATGGTAAGAGTCCACCCTGGCTTAACCAAGAGATCTCCAAATGATCTGAAACTCAAAAAAGAGTGACACAAAAAGTGGAAACGAGGTCAGATTACTAATGAAGAATATAAAAACCAACATAAGCATGTAGGGATAAAATTAGAAAAGCCAAGGCACAAAATGAGATTGAACTAGCTAGGGATGTAAAAGATTTAAAAAAAAAATTGACAAATACATTAGAAGCAAGAGGAAAACCAAGGACAGGGTAGACCCTTTACTCAGTGAGGAGGGAAAGACAAAAAAACAGAAAATGCAGCAGTGGCAGAAGTGTTGAATGCCTTTTTTGCTTCAGTTTTCACCAAAAAGGTTAGCAGGGGTCTGACAACTAAGATACTGAACATCAATGGGGTACCATCTAAGGCCTTGTCTACACTACCACTTTATAGTGCTGCAACTTTAGCGCTTTAACATTGCTAGTGGAGACATACCCTGAGGCTAAAATAGGAATAGAACAAGCTAGATGTCTTTAAGTCAGCAGGGCCTAATGAAGTACATCCTAGAATACTTAAGGAATTGGCTGAAGAGATCTCTGAGTCATTAGTGATTATCTCTGAGAACTAGTGGAGCATGGGAGAGATCCCAGAGGACAGGAAAAGGGCAAATATAGTACTTATCTATAAAAAAGGGGAATATGGACAACCCAGGGAATTATAGTCCAGTCAGCTTAACTTCCATACCTGGAAAGATAATGAAATCAAATAAACAAAATCAATTGGTAAGCATCAAGAAGAAAATAAAGTGATAAGTAACAGTCAATATGGATTTGTCAAGAACAAATCATGTCAAACCAACCCAATATCCTTCTTTGACAGGCTAACAATCCTTGTGGCTAGGGGGAAGTAGTAGATGTGATATCTTGATTTTGGTAAGGCTTTTAATACTATCTCACATGACCTGCTCATAAACAAACTAGGGAAATATAGTTTAAATGAACCTAATATAAGGTGGGTGCATAATTGGAAAACTGTACTCTGACTGAGAATCATTGATAACTACTCTATCTGGAAGACTATATCAAATGTGGTCCTGCAAGGATCTGTCCTGGGTCCAGTTCTATTCAATATCTTCATAAATGATTTGGATAATGGCATAGAAAGGACACTCATAAAGTTTGGAGATGATACCACGTACTTTGGAGACCAGGATTAGAATTCAAAATGATCTTGACGAACTGGAGAAATGGTCTGAAATAAGTAGGATGAAATTCAAAATGGACAAATAAAAAAAGTATTACACTTAGGAAGGAATAATCCATTGAATGAATACAAAATGGGAAATGACTGCCTAGAAAAGAATCTGGTGTCAAGAACATAATGTGGATCACAAACTAAATACAAGTCAAAAATGTAACGCTGTGGCAAAAAAAGCAAACATCGTTCTGGGATGTATTCGCAGGAATATTGTCAGCAAGACACGAGAAGTAATTCTTTTACTCCAGTGGTTCTCAAACTTTTGTACTGGTGACCCCTTTCACATAGAAAGCCTCTGAGTGCGACCCCTCCTTATAAATTAAAAACACTTTTTATATATTTAACACCATTATAAATGCTGGAGGCAAAAGGCGGGCTGGGCTGGAGGATGACAGCTCGTGACCCCCCATGTAAGAATCTTGTGACCCCCTGCGGGGTCCCAATCCCCAGTTTGAGAACCCCTGTTTTACTCTACTCAGGATTGATAAAGCCTCACCTGGAGTAGTGTGTCCAGTTCTGGACACCACGCTTAGGGCAGGATATGGACAAATTGGAGCAACTCCAGAGGCAAGCAACAAAAATGATTAAAGGTCTAGAAAACATGACCTATGAGGAAAGATTGAAAAACATGAGTTTGTTTAGTCTGGAGTAGAGAAGACAGAGTGGGGACATGATAATAGTCTTCAAGTATGTAAAAGGTTGTTATAAAGAGAAGGATAAACTGTTCTTCTTATCCACGGAGGACAAGTCAAGAAGTAATGGGCTAAAATTGCAGCATGAGTAGTTTAGGTTAAACATTAGGAAAAGCTTCCTGGCAGGATAGTTAAACACAGGAACAAATTACCTAGGGAGGTTATGGAATCTCCATCATTGGAGGCTTTTAAGAACAGGTTAGACAAACATCTGTCAGGGACAGGGCCGCCCGGGGGGGGGGCAAGAGGGGCAATTTGCCCCAGGCCCCGAGCCCCACAGGGGCCCCCACGAGAGTTTTTCAGGGCCCCTGGAGCGGGGTCCTTCACTCGCTCCAGGGGGCCCGGAAAACTCTTGCGGGGCCGGGCGCAGGAGCTTCTTTGCTCCTGGTCTTCGCCGGCGGGGGGTTCTTCCGCTCCGGGGCGGAAGGACCCCCTGCTGGCGAATTACCGCCGAAGACGGAGCGGGACCCGCTGCCGAAGTTCAGCTCGGTCTTCGGCGGTAATTCGGCGGCGGGGGGCCCTTCCGTTCCGGGACCCGCCGCCGAAGTGCCCCGAAGACCGGGCTGCACTTCGGCGGCGGGTCCCGCTTCGGCGGTAATTCGGCGGAGGGGGGCCCCCGCCGCGGGTCTTCGGGGCACTTCGGCGGTGGGTCCCGGAACGGAAGGGCCCCCCGCCGCCGAAGACCCCGGGCCCCCGGAATCCTCTGGGCGGCCCTGGTCAGGGATGGTCTAGATAACATTTAGTCCTGCCTCAGTGCAGGGGACTGGACTAGATGACCTATTAAGATCACATCTAGTCCTACATTTCTATGATTCTATTGTGTGTTTGCATGTAATTTCCCCATTCTGTGCCTCTGTTTCTCAGTAAAGAGGCTTAACTCCGCATTGATGGTAAAGTGCTTTGAGATCCCTAGAAGGAAAGCATTAATTAAATGCAAATCCTACTCATAGGATTTCATCTAAGTAGCCTTCCCCATACACTAGCAGACAGGTGGATAAATCAAAGTTGTTTTCATTTTGTGGGAGAGGAGCTGTACGATGTCCCAAGCTGATTCAAACATGAAAAAAAGGATGTGGGGGAGGAAGGAGGGAAAAACAACTAGAAGTTCTAGCTTATTTCTCCCCTCTCCCAGCCCTGCCCCGCCCCGGCAGGTTTACTGAGCCATAGTGCAAAACTAAGCCTTGGTGGCTTGCTGGGCTCTTTCTATCTAACAATGCAACAGTCCTGTGGGAAAAGAAAAGAAGACAAGGAGGCATATTTCTCTGGACGCTCCCAGGATTCCACATTGGGTGCTCTGCGGTACATTTTTCTACACATTTCCAGGAGAGGCTACAAATTTGTCCAAGTTCATTTATACAATGTTCAGTGCAAATTACTATGTACTATGCCAACTGCCTGATTGGTTTTACCAACATCATCTGGTTTAAATTTACTGGTAACTTCTGGAGGCTGGTCAAAAAAAATCAAAATGCAGGATCCTTCCTCTTTGTTGTTTTTATTATTATTTAAAAACTTGTATCTCCTCTGGGAATTCACTGTGGTTGGAAGAACTGCCACTGCGGAGCCAAAGGACATCTTTTATAAAATCAGATTCAGTGCATTCTCCATTTCCTTCTTGAGAACCGCAGCTTAATTATTAAATCAAGAGGACATTCATAAGGATATTGTGCTAATTAATTTGAACTTCCTCTCACTGTTTTAACAACTGCAGCTTCAGAGCTGAACTGGCCTGTCATTGATACTACAGTGTCTGCGTTCTTAACAAATATTAGATCTCTAGGTACTTTCAGATAAGGATCCAAATGACATGCAATGGCTCTAAGAAAAAAAAATTGCCATCACCTCGTGTGTGTAACCAATATAGTTTTTTGCTTTAATGGACATACAGGCACTAGTAAACACTTTAGCTTGATGGACTTCATGAAACCTTAGTAAAATTTACTAGACCATGAAGTCAAGCATCAGAGGGGTAGCCGTGTTAATCTGGAGCTGTAAAAAGTGACAAAAAGTCCTGTGGCACCTTATAGACTAACAGACGTATTGGAGCATAAGCTTTCGTGGGTGAATACCCACTTCACCAGATGCATGTAGTGGAAATTTCCAGAGGCAGGTATAAATATGCAGGCAAGAATCAGTCTAGAAATAATGAGGTTAGTTCAATCAGGGAGGATGAGGCCCTCTTCTAGCAGTTGAGGTGTGAACACCAAGGGAGGAGAAACTGCTTTTGTAGTTGGCTAGCCATTCACAGTCTTTGTTTGACACCATCAGCTCAGGATTCTTGCCTGCATATTTATACCTGCCTCTGGAAATTTCCACTACATGCATCTGACGAAGTGGGTATTCACCCACGAAAGCTTATGCTCCAATACATCTGTTAGTCTATAAGGTGCCACAGGACTCTTTGTCGCTTTTTTCTAGACCATGAAGGCAGCTCGGATTGTAGTAGGACATAAAACAAAATTTCAAATTTCAGTATTTTCTGGTGTCGATTTATAGCAAAACTTCCAATGGCACCAAGCATGTCAAACTGTATAGTAGTCAAGGGACGGACATGGCATTGTTAGATCAAGAGCTGATGATAAGAGAAGCATGTGTCTCAGAAAGAGGAGACATGAAAAGGAACGATGGCAATTTGCTCGCAGAATAACTGAAGGACTGTAAAGATCTTGAAACGCTGTCTCTTCTGGTCTCTTACTGACTAGGAGATGATGTTCTGCAAACACTTGAGGAAATGAGGTGGCGGGTAAGAGATTAAATTTAGGCATAAAACATCCCTTATAAAAGGAAATACTACAGTACTCTGCAGTTATCACACTGCACTGTCACTACTGTAAGCTGCTATGTTTTGAGACAGGACTTCAGAATTCTGTAGTGGCATTTTACAAGGAATTATACGTGTCTTTAAAATATAACATGTTACCAGTAAATCAAAATACTCCCTTGATAGCCAAGTGGTCAGTTTTACAATCAATCTCTGCAGGTCCAGGGGTATAATCTTACACATCCCAAACCCATAAACCACCACATGTTCCTTAAGATCCCATCTAAAAGAAAGCTGTGCACATAGTGGTGAAGACTTACTCTTGGAGTCTGATCCACTGTATCAATGCCACCCAAACAAATAGGATTGATGGAAGAGTGCCAGTCTCTGCACATCCTAGGAAGATTTTGCAATGAGTCCCCTGAAACACAGAAAATAGTTGCTGTTTAAAGCCATCTGGATCAACAACAAGCCGACAGTGGATGCTTTTGGTGTTACACTGTAGCACAGATACAAGCAGAATAAGCTTATGCACCAACAAACAGAATCACTCCCACTCAATGTTCTCAGCAAAGGCAGCAAAAGTAAACAAGGGCTTGATAGTCATTGTTTGTTCTTGGATAAATTTAAACTCTTTGGGCTTGATGCTGAGAAGCGCTGAGCATTTTTAGCTCCCATTAGTTTCAAAGGGAGTTGAAGGCACTCAACATCTCTCAGGGAGGTGCTCAGCAACCCGCAAGATTGAGCCCTTTAATTGGTATTTTGCCCCTTCGTTGCCACTGGTGTGGGCATGGGTTCTGACAACAGTTCTACAAACAGCTCTGTGGACTGGCCATTCAACTGCCTGGAATGTCCAGGGCAGGCTGGGTCTCTCCAGATAAATGCACTCAGTAAGGGCTTGGAGTTGAGGGCGTTCAGAACCTCACTGGCTCAGGCCCTAGATCACACCCAGGCCAATTCACATGTCTAAGTGCTGTCCCCACGTGGGGCCTGAGCATGGAAACAGTTAATGTGCAGCCCGAGGAGCAGTAATTGATATAGAGCGTCATAAGAACATGGCACCTGATGCTATTTGCTGTAAGTGACATGGCAAGAAACAGATTGTAACCACCCAATAGCCACATAACGTGCAATTTGGCATTGACTCCAGAGCAGTTATTAAAAGCTGCTTCACCACAAACAGGAGCTTAGTGACTGCCACCACAAACTTGCACTCACTTTCCAAAACAAGGGATAGTTGCACAGTGACTGTGCTCTCATGCTGGAGAAGATGAAGCCAAAAAATTTCTGGGGCAGAGTCTCAGTCCCTCTACAGCAGTGCCAAGCAGCCCTAAAGCGTGCATATTTGCCTCCAGGAGGGCACCTCTCTGCTCAGGGTAATCCCCAGATTACATAGTTCTGTGCCACAGCCCTGACCCCATGCAGGATCATGTCCAGGGGGAAATGGGTATGGCTGGAGTGCTCCTTGAGGGCTGGAATGGCTCTGTATTATGCCTGGAGACTGGCTAGAGTTAAAGCCACCTTTGTGCAATCTTCCCCACTCCCAAACTTCATTGAGCACCAAAAGGATGGTCCTGAGGATCTGGCCCCCAATTTTAAATGCAAATTAGAAATGGGCTGAGGAGACCTAGTTTTGCAAAACCAAGACTCAATCTAGGGGCAATTCTGGCCCACAATCCCTTCTCTCTGAGCAGCACAACATTAGGAGAAACGCTTCTGACACAGTATGACTGACTCTTGCAAGGAAAGATTTTTTGACTTCAATGCCTGTGGGGTCTTGATACGGGGAGGACGACTCTCAGGGGTGTATCAGAGCAAGAAGCAGAGGAGATTCCTGCCATCTCCCCTCTGACATGGCTGTAGTAACTAGGGTGACCAGACAGCAAGTGTGAAAAATCGGGATGGGGGTGGAGGGTGGGGGTAATAGGCTTTTATATAAGAAAAAGCCTCAAATATCAGGACTGTCCCTATAAAATCAGGACATCTGGTCACCCTAGTAGGACTCTGGGGGATGTGCCCTTTCCACAGTAGCCTCTTCAGCTCTGGAAACCTTTCTGCTTATCAATTTGATATGGATGGGGGGTGAGGGAGTGGCTGAGACTTACCTGTCCTTCCTTTGCTCTCGCTTCTTCAAATTGCTGCAGTATTTCAGTTTCTACACTTCTCCCCATGCTGCCATGGCATAAACAACCCTTTCTCTGTGTGTGTCCCTCCATCAGGAAAGCTGGCTTGTCTGAGAAAGAAGTAACAGGGGCTTCCTCCGTTTCAGGAAGAGGCAGAAAAAGTCTGAGTTTTCAAAATCAACAACTACTTCCTGATGGTCATTACAGGCTCAGCTGCAGCTAATGAAAGAGGAGACTGGTGGAAAGCTGTTCACCATATAATGCTGCCTGTGCAAACCACACTCTGTGGCTGGGCCACATAGAGAGGTTGATGAGCCTGGGCAAACAGGGTTTTAGCTCAGAGTGTAGTAGGATGATCAGATAGCAAATGTGAAAAATCAGGACAGGGGTTGGGGGGTAATAGGTGCCTACATAAGAAAAAGCCCTGAATATCAGGACAGTCCCTATAAAATCGGGACAGCTGGTCACCCTAGAGTGTAGAACAGGGGTGGCCGGGTGGGCAAACTTTTTGGCCTGAAGGCCACATCGGGGTTCCGAAACTGTATGGAGGGCCAGGTAGGGAAGGCTGTGCCTCCCCAAACAGCCTGGCCCCCGCCCCCTATCCACCCCTTCCCACTTCCCACCCACTGGCTGCCCCCCTCACAACCCCTGACCCATCCAACCGCCCCTGCTCCTTGTCCCCTGACTGCCCCCTCCAGGGACCCCACTCCCTATCGAACCCCTCCTGCTCCCTTTCCCCTGACTTCCCCGACCCCTATCTACACCCCTGCCCCCTGACAGGCCCCCCAGGACTCCCACACCTATCCAACCCCCCTCCCCGTCCCCTGACCGTCCCCGCCAGAACCTCTGCCCCATCCAACCACCCCCTACTCCCTGTCCCCTGACTGCCCCAGGAACCCCCTGCCCCTTATCCAACCCCCCCCCCGCTCCCCGCCCCCTTACCATGCTGCTCAGAGCACCAGGACTAGCAGCTGTGCCACCTGGCCAGAGCCAGCCACGCCACCACGCAGTCTAGAGCACCAGGGCAGGCTGGCAGCTCTCCCAGCCCCGCTGCCCGGGAGGAGCTCGAAGCCCTGCCGTCCAGAGCAAGCTGAGGCTGTGGGAGGGGTGACAGCAGGGGAGGGGCCGGGGACTAGCCTCTCTGGCTGGGAGCTCAAGGGCCAGGCAAGAGGGTCCTGCGGGCCGCAGTTTGCCCACCTCTGCTGAAGAGGCTAGAGTGTTCAAATCCACCTGACCAAGGTTTGAAACCTACTGCTAACAACCCATTGAGGGGTATGATGCAGCCCTGCCTAGGAAGGGACATAGCAATACTTCTGCTATTTCATCACATCTTTAGGCAAGACTCTTAGGAAATCCCAGGTAGAAAACAAAGCTGCCCTACTCATCGAGAGCTCAAATTGAGAAGCACCTCTTGCCTTCCCTCAGGCTGAATCCCTTTGAAGAGAAGGTGTCCAGGCTAGTGCAAGGAGAGGAATCCGAACCACTCACTAAAGCGGGGGTGGCCAACCTAAGCCTGAGAAGGAGCCAGAATTTACCAATGTACATTGCCAAAGAGCCTCAGTAATACATCAGCAGTCCCCCCATCAGCTTCCCACACCCCGGCTCCTAGCGCCTCCCACCCATCAGCAGCCCTGCCAATCAGCGCCTCCCCCTCCCTCCCCATACCTCCCATTCAGCTGTTTCGTGGTGTGTAGGAGGCTCTGGGGACGGGGAAGGGGAAGGAGCAAGGACACGGCAGGCTCAGGGCCGGGGGCAGGAAGGAATGGAATGGGAGCAGGGCCTGTAGCAGAGCCAGGGGTTGAGCAGTGAGCAGCCCCTGGCACATTGGAAAGTTAGTGCCTGTAGCTCCAGCCCTGGAGTTGGTGCCTATACAAGGAGCCACATATTAACTTCTGAAGAGCCGCATGTGGCTCTGGAGCCACAGGTTGGCCACCTCTGCACTAAAGGATAGTCAAGAGTAGGTCCTGTCCAAACCAGGGTGAGGACCCACTCTGAGACTCAGCACATTTCTTTAAGTCAAGCAGCCAGGCTGAGAGGCAGACAAGGAAGAACTCGTTTATTTAATATGTAAAGTTGTATAAATGCACTCAAGCTGGGGGAAGCATTTTAACTATCTATGGCTTGAGCTGCTTCAGGGCTGGGAAAAGACTTTCTGCCCATCTTTGTCCTCAGCGGCACATTACAGAGAAGGGCAGTCCTGATTTTGCAGAGCAACATGTCATTTTATTTGGGAGTGTCCCAGCACTACTATTTATAGCACTAACCCTCAGATAATCTCTCCTTTTTAGCAGTGACCATACCCCACTGTTCATAACCCACATTATTCATTCTTGCTTCAAAGGCAGCTGCTGTTAGAGTACAGCGATGTGACAGCTCTGCCTCCATCACAGATAGCATCTCTGCTTCCAGCCTTGCTCACTTGCACGTGTGCTAATGCAGTTTATTCTGTTCTAACTCTGGCAAGTCACCTGATCTGGATCATTTAACCTACAGCACATCCCATCTGACAGAGCTCTTCCTCCCTGTAGGACATTCCTGGTTGGAGGCCCTCTCTGCTATTCCAGTCTTGGGCCTTACATTTATATTTGTCATTATTGATTTGGTCCTGGCAATGTCTTTGTTATTTTTATTTGTTCCTTCCATCCCACTCACATGCTTTTCTAACATAGACAGCAGCCTCTTGTGTTCCACATCTGTATATTGGGTTTCCAATATGGAATCAATAAAACAGATTCACGGGTTTAGGAAAACCTCAGCTGCATTATCCATTCCCAGCAGGAAGCAGAGTTGTAGGTGACTTTTTAAGGCCAAAAATAACAGAAAACCTAGTGGTGCTAGACATTTCCAGCAGCTCAGAACTGATGTACCATGTAATTCTTCAGACTTATCAATAAAATACTACAAAACAAAACCACGCACCCACATTTACAGATTTTGTTACTCAGTTCCTGTGGATTTTCCTGTTCAGTCTCAAATTGTCTTTTGGCTGAATCCTATAAATTAGAAATGAAGAAAGACCCTTGTGTCGTCTGTCCCCTGCCAATGTAGGATTGTTCTCTGCAGTATATTCTTGGTTTGATCTACTGGAAGTAAATAGGATTGACAGCTGGAGACCCTCTGAGGGTGTCCTGCACATTAACTGCAGTGGAGACTTCTATAGACTATATGCCATACAAGATCCACAAGTTCTGCCAGGTGAACGAAAAGGAAGACTTCATCTTTCCAAGCCCGTAGAAGATGTGCTAAACTGATCTCAGCTACAAGTCACTCTTTACGTAGCTTACAGCAGACTCAGTAGTAAAAGCCCAATCAAAGCCTTTCCTTGCAGGCTCTGCCATGTAGTTAAGAGAAAGGGACTTCTATGCATTTAAACATAGTTTCACTGCTGTTCCCTTCACCATTGGTAGGTAAATGTAAGAACAATGAAGTAAATACAAGTGATGCTTGGCAGGAAAGTCTTCAGTTCTTAAAGTGTAGAATAAGAGGTGCCAGGGATCAAGCAATAAAGATGGCATCCTCTGCACAGCACGGTCTTGCATACACTGAATGTCTTGCATGCTGCCGACAGAAAAGGTGCCAGGGCACAGTCCCAGCATGAAAAGAGATGCCGATACTCAGCCCTGACAAACTCCCTGAATAAATTAAGCTCTGAGTCTATGAGGCAAAGGCAATGTAGTTCCCATTCCTTTCAGACTTACCAAGCCCAGCAAAGCTTCCTTTAAGTGGTTTCTCTCTGTCTCCCTCCCTCCTGTTTTAATGTGGTGTCTACCTCCAAGGTTTTGTACAAAGTGCCAGGAGTGTTGGAATGGGGTGAGGGGGGAGGAGGAGACAGAGAGAAGGGGGCATGGTCCTCCCACTTTTGAAAGTGGATGGGCCTGTCCTGTCCACTTTTTGCCACAGGCCCGGCCTCCAGCCCCTCCTCTTCCCCCAAGCCCCGCCCCCTGGCCTGGAAGCTGAAGCTTGACCTGGGTAAGAGCGGCCCAGGGAGCCCGGATAGCTATGGGGAGGTGCAGACCCTTCACATGCCTGGGTTGGGGGGGCCCAAGAGCAGCACCTGATTTGTGTCCCCACCCTCTGGGTCCCCTGCCCAGGGCAGATGGAGGGTCCCCGTCTCCCTACAGCTGCCTGGGCAGCTCTTATCATGGCCTGGCTGTGGCTATTCGTACCCCAGGCCAAGCCAGAAGCTGGAGCCAAGTTGGGGTAAGAGCTACCAACCCTTCACCTGCCTGCTTCTCTCGCCCCCCAGGCTCCTCAACCTGGCTCTGACTTCTGACTTAGTCTGGGGGCAGGGTCTCAGGGGGAGGAGGAGGGGCAAGGCTCTGGAGGGGGCTGGGGCTCACAACCCCCCCACACTTTTAGAAAGAGTCCATCACCCATCACCCCTGCTGAGCCCCCCATTCCAAATTAACCAGCTTGGTCTAATTCCAGTTGTTGGGTTTAGTGTGGGGGTGACTGGGTGGAGTTAGTGGCCTATCATATATAGGACATCTGACTAGATCAGTGGCTCTCAACTTTCCAGACTACTGTACCCCTTTCACTTCACTTAAAAACTACTTGCTTACAAAATCAGATATAAAAATCCAAAAGTGTCACAGCACACTAATACTGAAAAATTGCTTACTTTCTCATTTTTATTTTATAATTATAAAATAAATCAACTGGAATATAAATATTCTACTTACATTTCAGTGTACAGTATATAGAGCAGTGTAAACAGGTCTGTCGACAGCAATTCTGGGCCTCAGGACCATCCCTGGGGGGGCGGGGCAGAAGTGACAAATCCATCACTTTTGGGATGGACCGCACTGGCTGCTTGTACCGGCCCCCAGGGCACCCCAAAGTGCGGGGCCCGAAGCGGTCACACACGCCTAGGAGCCCTGCGGCCTGCCTGGGTGATTTAAAAGGGCCCTGGGCTCCTGACCACCGCCACGGCGGTGGTCGGGTGCCCCCGGGCCCTTTTAAATCGCCCAGGCCCCTGGACAATTGCCCCCTTTGACCTCCCACTGTCGGCAGGCCTGAGTATAAACAAGTCATTGTCTGTATGAAATTTTAGTTTGTACTGACTTTGCTACTGCTTTTTATATAGCCTGATGTAAAACTAGGCAAATATCTAGATGAGTTGAACAAGGAGTCCAGTGGCACCTTAAAGACTAACAGATTTATTTGGACATAAGCTTTTGTGGGTAAAAAACCACTTCTTTGGATGCATCTGAAGAAGTGTTTTTTTACCCACAAAAGCTTATGTCCAAATAAATCTGTTAGTCTTTAAGGTGCCACTGGACTCCTTGTTTTTGTGGATAGAGACTAAGACGGCTACCCCCGATAGATGAGTTGAAGTACACCCTGGAAGACCTTTGAGTACCCCTGGTTGAGAACCACTGAACTAGATGATCTGGTGGTCCCTTCTGGTCTTAAACTCTATGACTATGACATTCCAGAAGGCTCTCTTTAACAAAAGCCACCTTCAAAAGTGACTTTGGGTAGCCTCCATCCAGCCTATGCCTAATGTACCTCAATCTGGGGTGGGTGAGGCATGACTGAGAAGAGTTCCACTGCAGGAGAAAGTCAGCCAGCTAGAGGATCCCTGCCAACAGTGGTATAAGGACCAGCTGAACACAGAAGACTTATGTATTCCTGGAGCTACTCCCCAGAGCTGGAAGAGGAAGGGCCAGAAGATTCTGTGCCCCGGACTACATGCCGGAAGCATGGGATGTAGGTAGAGGTTAGCCATTCAGAAAGCAAGTTCCCTGCTCTAGTGAGGGAGGGAAGGGAAATGACCTATGGTTGGGAGCCTGCCTTCTTGATATGAATGGGGCACCAAAAATATTCTAGGGCACCAATTGCAGCTACAGTTCTTCTTGGACTATTTGTTGTCTTTTCTTCTTGCAGCCTTTCCCATTTCTGCCTCTTGCCACTAAAAGTCTCCACAGTGTGGGTATTTAATTTCTCTCCTCCCCGCTAGTGATGTGTTTGGCTTCTAAAATAGTCATTTCCTCCTTTTGCCCCCACAGAATTTACAAAACCATTTGTGGTTCCCTCTCAAACCTTACCAGCATCCCACACATGTGCACCCAGAAACAATCTGACACCCACAGATTTTCTTACTAATGCTCTCCTCCTAACCCCCCCGTCACATCAGAACTTGTTTCAAGCAGCTGATCTTGAATTTGCATATAATTCTTAAACACTTCAAAAATAGATTTTCTAAGTGGTTTACTGCTGGTGAAAGCTGCTGAACTGATAGCATTGAAGAATGAAGGCTTCTGATCATCCAGAGATAGGGCTGCCCAGAGGGGAGGGCAAGTTGGGCAATTTGCCCCAGGCCCTGGGCCCCGCAGGGGCCCCGCAAGCTCTGGCCCAGCAGCGATCTGGGTCTTCGACAGCATTTCAGCAGCGGGGGTCCCTTCAGTTGCTCCGGGTCTTCGGCAGTATTTCGGCGGCGGGGGGGCCCTTCAGTGCTGCCGAAGACGCGGTGCGACTGAAGGGCCCCCGGCCGCCGAAATGCCGCTGAAGACCTGGACTGCCGCCAGGTGAGTACAAGCGCCACAGCTCCCCCGCTTTGCCCCCAAGGCCGGCTTTAGGCCTATTCCACCAATTCCCCCAAATCGGGCCCCGTGCCTAAGAGGGCCCCGCGCCCAGTGAGAATCCCTTCCCTCGCTAGAGGCGCTTTTTAAATTTTTACTCACCTGGCAACGCTTCGGGTCTTCAGCGACACTTCAGCGGCAGGTCCTTCGCTCGCTCCGGGTCTTCGGTGGCACTTCGGCAGCGGGTCCTTCAGTGCCGCTGAAGACCTGAGTGAGTGAAGGACCCACCGCCGAATGCCGCCAAAGACTCAGAGCACCGCCCGGTGAATACAAGCCCCATGTGTTCTTTTACATTTTTTTTTCCCAGTCATCCCTGCTGGGGCCCCGTCAAAACTGTTTGAATTGGGCCCTGCACTTCCTAAAGGGATTCCTGTTTGCCCCAGGCCCCCTGAATCCCCTGGGCGGCCCTGTCCAGAGACTAGGTAGACCATGGGCAAGCAGTGCAAGCTTCTCTCTTTCTCTCTCTCTCTGACACAATGTGCCTTATCACAGAGAGATCAGTTCAAAGTTTAGACTCCATGTCTCTTTAATCCTCTTCTGAGATGGCCAAAAAGGGGACAAACTAGTGTCAGTTTTGTCATTTGGTCACTTGTCCACCGCAGACTGGATTAAAACCACCAACTCAGTCACACAGGGTGCCTACGGGTATGTATATACAGCCCATGGCAGTGAGCCTCAGCTTGGGCTAACAGACTTGGGCTTGTGCTCACACTCTAAAAATAGGTGCACAGACAGAGCTTTGAAGTTGTGGCTTGGGCTGGAGCTCAGCCTCTGAAGCCCAGCCCCCACCCTAAGCTTCATAGCCCAAGCTTGAACCTGATCCACAACTTCAAAGCGCTGTCTATACAGCTATTTTTACATTACTAGCACAAGTCCCACTAGCCAAGTCTGTCAACCTAGGCTGGGAGACTCGCTGCTCTAGGCTGTGTAGACATATGTTAAGAGTCAGTGCTTTCAGTCACTACTGACCTGGGTTACATTCAAACTGGCTGCTTCTGTTTCTGTTAGAAAGTTTGTCCACAGCATTGTGTCATGTTTTCTTACTCAGTGCTGATTTCTGTCCTGAATAATGGAGTAGAGTAATTTCCACAGAAATGACTGACTTAGCATATCATCATATTATAAAGAAACCCACAAGCAAAAAATATCTTTGTGGTTTATTTGAGCAACGATCTGCTCTGGGCCTTATTCTGTGTCTCTTCATGGAGGCAAAACTCCCATTGCAATCTTCCTTCCTCAGTCCCATCCCTCCCCTTCAGTGGGAGTTTTGCCTTCATAAGGATCATGGAGCTTAAGTTCTTTATGGGGCATTTTTTTATTTCTTTTTTATTGCTACTGAGAAAGTCTGTAATAAGGCTGGTCAGACCAGAACTTGTGAACTTCATCACTCAACCAAAGGGCATTAAACAATAATTTAAAAGATTCAGAACCAGGGTATGTAGTAAAAAAAAGAAAAGGGCCTCCTTCCTGACCCTTATGGACTGGCTCCTTTCTACAGTGGAGCGTAATGGTGGCTGTGACTTCACAGAACAGTGAATTCTGCCGCATCACAGTAGAGATGGAGACACACCCAGCATGATTTTTGGGGACCGATGGGGTTAAAACTAAAGGAAAGCTTAGAAAAATATTCACAGACCATAGCTAGTGACAGTTAAGGTTGTGGCAGGGCACACCGCTTCCAGCCAAGAAGTTAAAAGGGCTCTCCAAAGGGAAAAGACTCTTGCATTCCTTTCTACCTTCACATTGCCTACAGTGATGTCGGTAACACTCCAGTGCTCTACATAGTTTTCATTTTTATCTCCAAGAGATACCCAAAGAATGCATACCCATGATCTACCTGTTCTGGGAATGACCAGCAGCCTTCAGTCTATAAGGGTATGTCTACACTGTGGCAGGCCTGTGTCGGGTGACTTGGGCTGGCAGGGCTGTAAAATTTTGGTGCAGACATTTGGGCTCAGGGTGGAGCCTGGGCTCTGTGAACCTCCACCTTCATGGAGTTTGAAATGAAGTCACATGAAAGCTAAATGTGTTTCAAGAATGGATTCTGCCTCAATGGGCCTGAGGGGCTAACATTGGTCTTGGTCCCAGAAGTATCAGAATCACGGTAGACAGCATTTATACCGTGTTACCGCCCAGTTTCCAAAACGTGCTGTATTTCACACTTTGTTCTCCTACAAAGCAAAGAAAAGCTACAATCTGCTTCCGAAATGAGCCTATCATTTCAACAGAGGAAAAAGCCCCTGTGAAAATGTGGAGACATGCACAATGTCAGGAAATAATATTCAGGCAATTAAATCCTCAAGGGTGGGCATGCTGGAGACTGGAAAGCCATCTTGTCCTGAAGAATTCTGCAATGACATAAAGTTTGCCTATGAAGAAGTCACTTGCATTATGTGAGAACTTGTTCTGGTGTGTAAGGGAATCAGGCAAATTCCCTCTCAGTCAGGAGCTTGTCTGATTTCCCACAATAAACAAGAACTGTTGCTGCAAACACTTTCTATCTAGGATCAGAGGGGAACAGAGCAGGAAACTGCCTGGAGTGGGGATGCTTGTTTGCTTTACCTGCTGTCACTTTGCAAAGCCCTGCAAATTACACAGAAATGTTGAGGAGAAGGGCAGGTAAACACAAAGTAGATGGAGTTTTCTTTTTATCTGCAAGGACCAACGGGAGTCGAGGCCAAGGAGCAGTTTTTAGTCATAGAAACCCTGAGACTGTTTCAGTTGTTTGAGGTTTTTTTCCTTCTCCCTCAGATTTTTACCTTAGGCACTTGTAAGTAAAGGGGCAGGCATGCCAGGGCCAGACCTGTTAAGCAGTTGGAGGACTATGAGTAGCACTCTAGTTTTATGTTTCCACACATCTCCTCCATTCACATCTATACCAGAGTACAACCCCGCTGTGCACCATGCAAGGATTTGCAGGGCCAAGATCTCAATGGGGATTGTGGCATTAATATCTAATGAGAGATCATTCATCTTATATAGGCTTGGGATCCTAAGACAATGGCTACTAGGAGAGGAATTGGCTCTGTTTACATTAAATGGGGATAATGGTAGGGCTCGTCAAAAATTTTGATGGAAAAATTGGATTTTTGATTAAATAAACATCAACAAAAAGTGTGTGAGAGAAGTGTCTGGTTTCCATGGAAAATTTTCAGCTCCAAACCAAAAAACATTCAGATTTTGAACTAAAGTTTTCATTATTTTTAAATGAAAAGCTGAAATATTAATTTTAATAAAAATGATTGTCAACAAAAACTTTTTTTTAAATTCTCAGTGGAAAAATCTCCTGTTTTCCAACCAGCTCTAGCTCCTATCACTCTCTTATTTGCAAGAGGATCTAACAACGCTGATGTCCTGTTTTCTCTGAACTGCACAGCTTGTGTTTGTGCCACTTCAGTAGACAAGCCCCATGCAAAGCTAGAGGGGAGCCAGAGTTGAAAACTGAGACTTCAGAGAAGTATTTGCATCTCTCTGACCTACGTATTGGCCACAGTGGCACTAGTGCCAGCTTCAAATAGATAGAGTAAAGATTAATCTCCCACCGTAAAAATTGCCTACTATTGAAAAGAAAATATCTCAGATGTTGAAGAGATTGTGGCTCATTAAGTTCCAAGGAATACCCCATTGTGTAGTTGGGCCCAGACTAGGGAAGGTTAGAGCACATAGAGAAGTTATTGATTCAGTAATGGAAGAGACATTGACAGAGAGTTGAGATCTTGGATATCTTGGCCTCACAGGACTGTTCTGATCTGATTTGAAGATCCAGTTATCTATAGTACACTGCCACTGATAATGCAGAAAGGCAAGGTGGGTGAGGTCAGGGCCAGCTCCAGGCACCAGCCCAGTAAGCAGCTGCTTGGGGCAGCCAATGGTGAGAGGTGGCACATCCGAGTCTTTGGAGGCAGTTCAGCGGCGGGTCCCTCACTCCCTCTCAGAGCGAAGGACCAGCCGCCGAATTGCCGCCGAAGATTGAAGCGGCGGCGGTAGAGCTACAGATCACGATCGTGGCTTTTTTTTCTATTTGCTGCTTGGGGTGGCAAAAACCCTGGAGCCGGCCCTGGATGAGGTAATATCTTTTACTGAACCAACTTCTGTTGGTGAAAGAGAGAAGCTCTGTGTAGCTTGAAAGTGTCTCTTTCACCAATGGAAGTTCGTCCAGTAAAAGATATTACCTCACCCACCCTGTCTCTCAAATATTCTGGGACCAGCACAACCACAACAAAACTGCAAACAATAATAATGCATTCATTACAAAGAGATGGAACTCACCTAAAACTCCTAAGAAAAGAAATTTTAATCAGGATTGGTTTATTACTGAAAGGGAGGAGGGGACATTTGAACAGATGAGGAAGAAGCATTTATACTACCATATTGTGCATAGACTATTCTCAAAATATACCCAGGACATCTCATTTTATTATTTTACTTTCCATGCATGCAAAACTCTAAAGAACATTAATCAAACCCATTCCCACATTACTAATCTGTGAGTTGCTTGAATAAAAATTAAAGGGGCCAGTTCTGGCCCTTGTACCTCTGTCCTGCTCTGGCGGTGAATATAGGAATTCTCCTCCATGCAGGGGAAATTTAGAGCTGCTATTTGCAGTCCTGTGCTGTCCTCTCACAACCCCACTGTAGGGAACATGTCAGAGACAGAACCACAGAGTGATCATAGTGCTGAGTGTTATGAAGATTCTGTGCAACAGCCCAAGATAGACTGAGGTCATAAATCATCTTTGTTCTCCACTTCCTGGGTTATACCTCCTAGAAGGCACCGTACCAAATCTCTCTAATTGTAAAGAAATATATATCTGTATTATGCTGGATCCTCACTGTATATTGCTGCTATGCAGCTATAACTCATGAATAACAGCATTCATTGGGAACATATTGTTCAGCCAGAAACTTGTATGCTTGAATTTTAACCTAATATCCTTGCCATTTCAATGCTGGGGATGCAGTGATGAATCATTATTAGCTCATTTTTTCCACTATGTTTTGGTCTGTCTCTTTAATGCATTTGGTGCAACATTGGTAAAAGACAACCATTAAATCACTCAGAAACAGTCAGTGTTTACAGATCCGCGACAGAACCAGTGTTTCAGTCATTCCCGCATCAGATGCCTCTCACTTAGGGACCCAGTTCTCTAAGCTATTGAATGCACTCAACTTCCACTAAAGTCAATAGTGCTTGAGAGCACTAAGCACCTAACAGGACAGGACCCTGGAAGGGATCCCCCAATATTTTGGACCAAATCTATAACTGCCCAATAAAAAACAAAAACTAGCAATGGAGAGCAATAGGGGAACAGTCTCATTAACTCCATGAGCTACAAGTACAGTGTTTGCATGTTTACACTAATATTTTAGGGTTTGGGGACTGATATTTCAGGGTTTGGGGCATCCCACACTACCATCCTTACTCCTGGCCTCATGACTGAGTACTACTCCTCATGAGTCAGGCCCCTAATGAGTCAGACTCAGCTGCTGCCCACCTCCATTCAGTGATGTTTGATCACAAGACTGAGGGTTGGAGGATGTGGGACAAACAGGGGCGGCTCTAGGAATTTGGCCGCCCCAAGCAGGGCGGCACACCACAGGGGGTGCGCTGCCGGTCGCTGGTCCCACGGCTCCGGGGGACCTCTTGCAGACGTGCCTGCGGAGGGTGCGCTGGTCCTGCGGCTCTGGTGGAGCATCCGCAGGCTTGCCTGCAGGAGGTCCACCCAAGCCGCGGGACCACCAAACCCTCCACAGTCATGTCTGCGGGAGGTCCACCGGAGCCGCGGGACCACCGAACCCTCTGCAGTCATGTCTGCGGGAGGTCCACCCGAGCCGCGGGACCACCGAACCCTCTGCAGTCATGTCTGCAGGAGGTCCACCGGAGCCGCGGGACCACCGAACCCTCCGCAGTCATGCCTGCGGGCGGTCTGCTGGTCCCGCGGCTCCGCTGGACCTCCCGCAGGCATGACTGTGGAAGGTCCACCAGAGCCGCCTGCTGCCCTGCCGGCAAAATGCCGCCCCAAGCGCGCGCTTGGCGCGCTGGGGTCTGGAGCCGGCCCTGGGGACAAAACATATACAATTAAATAGGGAATGGTGGGCACTGGCTTTCTTAGTATAATGAACTGGCACTGGTGTCCCAAAAGGTGAAGAACTAGCATAGACTATTCCTGGACCACTCGCTCTTACTGTAAAGGTTGAATCATCCCCATCACTAAGTAGCATTTGACATTTTCTTTTCCAAGCCTTCCTCAGCCATTGCATTTCATCAATAGTGGGCTTGCTTGGATCACTTCAGTGCAAAGTATAATGCAACTTCTTCACAGTGCACAACCATCATTCTGCGCATTTAACCTCCTTCAGCAATAGACGCTATGAATGAAAACCCTGTATAACTTCCTGTGAGATGAGTTTTCAGACTTGCCGTTCTTAGAGGAATAGTATTCTGAGTGAATTAGACTTCAATTTCCTAGATATTTTGAAAAGATAATACAAGTTTCTTTCTCAAGTTCTTAATGATGGAGAGAGCTCTCGTCTGCTGACGGTGACACGTTGAAGAGTTGTATGCAGTCTTGTTGTAGCTGTGCTGGCTCCAGGATATTAGAGAGACAAGGTGAATTAAATAATACGTTTTATTGGACTGAATTTTTTGGAGAGACAAGCTTTTGAGTTTACACAGGGCTCTTCTTCAGTTGATGCAATAAAAGATATTATCTTCCCTACCTTGTCTCTCATGGAAGAGTTGACATAGCCTGCCTTTGGATTCCTTAGCCTTTTCATACTGTTTATACAACTGTTCTTTTAAGAGTCATCTAAAGACAGAGCACTTACTCTTTTTGAGCTTTTTATGACTCAAAGTTTATTTTGTAACAGATTAGGAATAATCAATTAAAAGAGACTATTTCAGTTGTTTTCTTATTCTGATTCCAGGCTGGCCTAATTATTTGGTACGGGTCCAGCAAACTACATTCATTCCCTAATTCTGACAGAACTTGACAGCAATATTTTCTATGAGCTCTTCATTCCATGTGGATGTTAACACACTAAAACCACATTTCAAATAGAACCAGTTGGGAATTTGGCAAAGTGTTTTTCCATCAGAAAATGCCAATTTGTCAAAATAAAAACTTTTCATGGGAAATGATCAGTTTCAACAAATATTTCAACTCATAAAATTTTTCAGTGTTTTGTTTCTAAGTTTTCAAAATGAAAAAAAAATCCATTTTTCTGGTTCAAAATAACTTTGTTTTGAATTTAAACTAAAATAGTTTATTTTAAAAAATTGAAATTACAAGTACACATTTTGAAATGATTGGAATGAAATGTTTCATTTGGCCTCTACTAATTTTCCCCCAGATTTTCAGTGTGTGAGTAATTTTGAGATTGACTTTTCATCTTGAATTAGGACAGGACATTTTTTTGATATCACAAAAATTTACATAGGATTGGAAAACTGTTTTTCAAGCTAGTTCCAGCAATTCCATCTTTTAGTTTTATTTCAGGTTTAAATGGCTTTTCTTCCAAATAGATACAAATCTGGTGTTTGTTTAAAAAGCTTGATAGTGATATTTTTGGCTGACAGAACTTAGTCCCTTGGACAACTCCACTGAAGTCACTGGAGTTACACTAGGGATGAATTTGCCCCATTTTTTTGAGTTGGCCAGTTGTTAGATCAGGGGTTGTGCAGGAGAGGGAGGTGTCACTCCTGGATCTGGCACTGAAGCGCTGTGTAACCTTGGGAAACCTGCCTGTGTCTCTATTACTCTAAAATGGGACTAATAATGCTTACTTATAGGGGTGTTCTGAAGCTTCATTAATGAATGTTCGTAAAACACTTGTCCATCCTTAGATGAAAGGTGATAGAGAGAGTCAAAGTAGTCAAGAACTTCGCATCTTCTCTCTCTTCTGCAAAAATGCCTGCACCATGCATAAATCTGTTACATCAGTAAGTTGAAAACTTTGTGTAAGGGTCTGGTAACACTGTGTTAACCATAGACATTCTCCACTGCAGTGCGAAATATCAGTATTCCCACTTCCAGACTTTTCTTTGTTTAAACTAGTGATCAAAAGGCACATTGCACTGTCAGCATACTGTGAATCACCCTCACCACAGAACAACCACCCTTTCCATCTGAGTGTAATTAATATTCCTTGGAAGGGAGTGAGGTTTGTGTGTCCCAAGTTTCTCTACAGCAATTAGTGAGTTGAAGGAGGCTATTCTATATTGAGGAAAGAAGGTATATTGCATACATGATATTTATCTATTGTCATTGTATTACTAAGATTACAGCAGTAGTTATGCTCTAACTTCTTCTTCCAAAGCAGTCGCAGAAGGGGCAGGGGGAAGTGCATTCAAACGGGAGGTACTGTCTACCCTGCAAAACGCATATTGCTCCTCTCATCTCTAGCAAAACAAATGGAAATCTCTCACATACCGGTACATCTTCTTGGTCCTTCCATTGCATCGTTTTCCAATGCAAAAACTTTTTCCATTAAAACACTGAACTGTTATTTTTGTAAAGTTTAGGAAAAAACCATCAGTAAAAATTATATTTTTCCTGGAGGCAATTGTTTTTGACTGCAGGGGTTGTGGGGAGAAGGGGAGTCACTCAAGCTGCCTGTCAGATAGGTTTACGACTAGTTGCCTTAGAAGTGCCACAAGAGAACCGAAGTTGCAAAATTCAGATCTGGATTTCAAATAGTCCAGTGTTTCGAGGGGTTGGATCTGGGGGTTGGGGGAGGGGGGTTGGTTCATCCTGTCATAGAGATAGGGGTCGAGTGAAAAGTTATTATCCAGATTTTAACCCTCCAAATCAAACTTTAAAGGGAAGGGGGTTAGGAACCGGTGTTTTGGCTCAGGCCTATCTCTGTGCATAACATTAGCTAGCTTACCCTGTTAGCAGTCAGGCTGGAGGTGACTTTACCTCACGATAAAAGTGTATTTTCTTCCCTGTGATTTTAACTTGGGATAGCTCATGCACGTGTGGCTAGGTCTACGCTTGAAACTATGCTAGTGGCAGGGTGTCTTAACATGCTGGTGGCTTGCAATAGTAATGAGTGCCTTCAAGCATAATTTCATGATCATTTATATTTTGGCTGGAATATGGGTTATAGTTACCTTTCTCATTCATGATTTTTAATTAAAGCTGCTGCAAAGTGCCACTTTGATTTTTTCCTCTCGTCTTGTCTGCCATTTTGAACTGATCACTTGGGAGAGGGGGATAGCAGGGAGGGCTGTAATGGTGCTGCCTCCATCCTGAGCTGAACCAGCAGCTAGGGCTATAGGGTAAGAGTCTGACCAAATATTTTGTAATATCCTTCATAATAACAACAATAATGGCAGCCTCCATCTTACCAGCCTGAGCTGCTGTCCTCCCCTGCTTCTTCAGCTTGGGAAACCTCCTCCATACCGTGCTTTGCCTGGGTCATAAAGGGGAACAGTTCCTATGAATTGGGGATGAGCTCTTCTCTGTGACTAGTGTCAGTACTCCTTCCCACAGCCTCTTCCACCTTTCTTCGCCTTCTCCCTCTCCCTGCTGGTTGTCCAGGGCAGCCTGGGTTGGGTCTTTGCAGACATCCAGGTTTTTAACCCACACTCGTCTCAGCTCCACAGATGAGTCCATACTGAAATGGGACGCTGTGCTCATGGGTGCTCGGAACACAGTCCAATTCATCAGATAAGAAACAGGTTGTTGGGGCACCCCTGATTCTCTTATGCTTATCCTTGGACTTCTACTAGCTCGTCTTCAGCCCCTTTAGCCTCTCCCTGAGATGCTGTGTATGTCCACGTGATCCCATGTTCTTCCTGCAGCTTTTTAGATATACCTTCCCACAATTCTTTGTATTGTTAAAATCATGGCTTGTGCTCACTTTGGCTCAAAGTTGCCCCAACTTTCTGGTGTTCTTATAGTCAGGTGGACGCACAATGATAGACAGCCTTATCAGGGGCCATTGTTCTGCTGCTTCAATTACTAGGCATGGCCAAGTCTGGAGAAACTGCAGGCAGGGTGGGACTGTGACATCAAGCAAAGGGATATAACCACTTGGTCAGAGGTCACAGCGCAGGAAGCACAGGTAGATGGGAAGGTAGTGCAAAGGAGTGGCAATCTAGTGGGCTTAAGGGACCATGCTATCTCGGTTGTGAGTACTCCTGGCTGCACATGTTCACCACATTAACCTTATGGGAGTGACATACACACACACACACAAAAACCTCATGGTTCTGCACTATAGAATCATAGAATCATGAAGAATTGAAGACTTCTCTTGGGTATGGGAGCCAATGTCCCCATCAAACTAGAAATATTCCCAGGAGAGAAGAAAAGATATACTAGATGAATCCATTATGGGCTGATGTCAATACACTGGTTGCTTCCCTCCAGGGTGCCTGAATGAAGCAGCTTTTCCAGAAGCAGAGGATATTGGAAATGCTACTTCGGGAGGGTGAGAAGTTGTTGGCTGAACTGCAGAGTCCCCTAAAATGGATCATTCAATTACATTATTTTTCCCTGTTCCCTCAGAAATATTTGTAATTGTTTTTACTTTTTGTGGGGGGATGAAATTGTTGGATAATCTCATCATCAAGTAAATCTTTAACCTGGCTCTGTCATTCACAGCGGTTACTTGCAGGGCTGTCCTTAGGCATACGCAGCATATGCAGCTGCATAGGGCACCATGAAATTTGGGGCACCATGAAATTTGGTGCCCCAGGCAGCTGCGTGCTGCATACGCTGCAGCACCAGCCCCGGCAACCAGCCCCATCCACCTGCCCCCATTCCACCTCTTCCCGCAGCGACCCCTCACTCACCAGCAGTGGCAGGAAGCAGAGCAACCCGGCCCCAGCCAGCTCCCAGTGGTGGCGCTCCGTTTCCTGCTGCTGGTGAATGCGGGGAAAGGATCATCCCCCGCACTCATTGGCGGCGGGAAGTGGAGAGATGTGACCCCAGCCTGATCCGCTTCCCTGGCCCCGGCCACAGTCATGTTGCTTGGGTTGGGGAAAGGACCACCTCCGGCTCTCACTGGCAGTGGGAAGCAGAGCACCATGGCTGGGAGCTGGCACAGTAGAGCAGGCTGGGGCCGGGCTGCTCCACTTCCCACCGCTGCCGGTTAGTGGGGGATCCCTTCCCCCAAACCTCCTCCCCTGAGTGACACGGCTTGGGCCAGGGCGAGGGAAGAGGAGCGGGCTGTTTCCATCCACCCACTAATCCCCCAGGCCACTCTAGGCCTGTGGGGCCCCCAAAAGTGGCCCCCCCCGACAGCTCCTGCCTCCCGGACTCTGGGGGGGGGGAGGCCTGGGTCCCCACAAACCTCCCCATGAAGGGGCTGTGTTGGGCACCCAAATGGCTTGGGATGGCTCTGGTTACTTGAAGGCTTGTCTTTCTCTCCCCTCCCCCCACCTTTTGTTTTAAATGCTTTCATTACACAGCACTGCCAGTTTCCTTACAGTGCGTGTCTTGGGTGTGGTGGAGGAAACATCAGTCTAAAAAGAACACATTGTGTTTCATTTAATTGCCATTGAAGTTCAGTATTTTACCACTGATTTGCATATGAGTACTTCCTGGAGGAAGAATAAACTTCAGCAAATAAGGGAATGTTACTTCTGAATGAGAGCGTCCACACAGGGCTTTAATGCGCTTTAATTTATGTGCCTTAACTTCCACACTTTTAGTTAATTCATCTTAACTTTCCTGAATGGCTCCATGTAGACAAGCCCTAAAACATTTGCACGGCAACCAGTGGCAGACACTTATTTAGATCAAGGGCGTGTGCACTCTGCCACAGAATCTAATTTCTGCAGCACGGTGCCTGATTTCTACAGCATACCAGTGCAATAGATGAGAAAATCCATCTGCAGATCAGTTAAAAAAATTGGAGGTCTTTACTGAAAAATAAAAATGGATATTATGAATATAATAGTGCCTGGGCCATTTAATTTGATATTTAATTGGTTTTATACTGCCCCTTCATTTTAAAACATCCAGCATGCTAAAGCGTTTTGTATTGAAAATGCATAACCACATTGCAGAAGTTATTAGAGTGGAGCTAGAGGCTTTGGCAGCTGTGTAGTTGACAAATGATATTTTTGGCGCTTGTGGAGGCATGGGAGGCAATTTGAGATTGTGGGATAAACACATTAGTTGGATTCTGCTGTTAAAGTGATCAGTAGCAAAAAAACAAAAAAAACCCACAATGGTGTCTTTGTTGTTATTAGGTTCCAAAGTCAACATCCTTTGAGATGAATTAGGCAGCTTTCACCACCCTGACAGCTATTTTTCTGGTTGGCAGACTCAGGCTAACAGTTTATACTCAGTTGACATTTGGAAAGTTTTCTTTGCAACCATAAAGGCTAGAAACAATTTAAAAAAAAATGAAAGCTCAACTTCTGGAGCGTGTTCAGTGGCAAGGGGTAAATTCTGCAGCAAATGGCTACAGAATCATGGAGTACATGGGATCCTGGCAAAAGTCTGTCTGAATTACCTGTACATTTTTGTTTGATGATACATTTGCCTTTTCTTGAGAGGTAATGTTATCTAAGTTCTTTTGCAAGGTCTGACACTAACTTGCTTGACCTTGGGCAAAACATTTAACCTCTGTGCCTCAGTTTCAATGCCCACTTAGTGCTTAGTGATGCAACGTTTTACTACGATTATCTCCTGCTTTCTCTATTCTTAGCATCAGCACACACTTCACTCTGTGGTTCCCAGCTTTACTCAAAGCATTAGTTTCTAGTCCTGCTGCCGTGAGTTCTGTGTAGGCACTTCCCTCCAGGAGTAGCTATAAAATACACAGATATCTAGAAGAGCACCTGCAGTCCTCCTACCCTTCTCTGCGTCAGCTTCCCTCCTTCTTCCGCATTCTCTGTTACTGCCTGTTTCCACAACCCCTAGGCTCCCTCAACAAGGTATTACCATGCTTGAGTCCTGCTGCCCCATGTTCAGAGCCACACTCACTCTAAGGGCCTGTCTACATTGGGAAATTGCATTGTGCTAGAACACAATCTTGAGGAGCTCTCATAATGACAATGATGTTAAACACAACATGGCACTCAGCATGACATGAACTGTCGTGTTTAACATCATGTCAACTGGTATGATTAGGATTACCAAATAGCAAGTGTGAAAAATCGGGACAGGGGTGAGGAGTAATAGGTGCCTATATAAGACAAAGCCTCGAATATTGAGACTGTCCTATAAAATCGGGACATCTGGTCACCCCACCTGGGGTTAATTATGTCCAGGGGAGATGATGTTAGACACACTGGTCCCTGTCTACACTGAATGTAACATCATGCTAGTTACTGTGACTCCTCAAAGTTGTGTTCTACCATGATTTTGACAGTCCTAGCCTCTTCTGCAGGCGCAGAGAGAATATTTTCTTCATCTAATTTTGTTCAACTAGTTCAGTTCAATGACTAGTTCATTCAAAGTTGAGAAATAAATTGGGAACGAACAAGCAGGAAAGCTTGTTTTCCTCTTCCCATCTATGAAGAAAAATGAGTGTGAGAGGATGAGATTGTCTAGCTCTAAAATTATGAAGGACATAGGGACCAGAAACAATCAGATCAAGTCCATAATATCTACAGATAATATTTCTTTTGTTTAATAAAGCAGTTTATTTTAAATGCAAAACATGCTTTTCTAAACTTTTTTTTATGTATCCAACATGTTAGGTAGCTTTTATTTAACAAATGAAAAACAATTTTGAAATGCTGTTTTTGTGCATCTTAATTGAATTCCAATTTGCCTGCAAATGTAGCTCGACACAAATCACAAGTCAAAAATAAATAATCTAATAAACAAAAAATGCATCATTCCCCTTTTCTAACATAATAAAACAAGTAAATATTAAGAATCTGAATAGATGCAGGTTTGGCTATATAATTGCTTAAATAAATGTGTATAGTTGTGGTGTATCCTCCTGGTTAGCAATAAATAAATAAATAAAGCTACCAGTTTATATCAATGAGAATCAGCCTTTCTTTATGAAAATAACTAAAAAGTACACATGTAAAACAATATTAAAATCCATTATTTAAATCATGGTTTCCTCCTTGCGGAATTAAATCATGATTAAAATTGGTTATTTTAATCATTTTGATTTAAATCACTCCATGCTGGTGTGCTTGCAGGTAAGGATTGCCACAGGGCCACACCTAAAAATGTTCATCCACAGTTACCCCATGAACATTTCCTCTGGAAGATAAGTGGTGGGTACACACCATATTTAAACTAGCTGTGCAGTTTGTGGTGGTAAACTCACTATCATTTTTTATGGTGTGAACAAATCAGTGCTGATATAGGGGATGAAGAAAACTACATAATTTTTCTAAAAACTGTTACTTTATTTATTTCCTTTTAAATATCATCTTAAGGGAAACCATATGATGCTGCATAGTTACACCCAAGACAAATGAGTTCTTTTTTTAAATTAATGAGATTACAGTAAATAACTAGGGAATTAATTGGCATTAGCTTCTCGCTGTTGCAAACATTTTATACTAACAAACTGTCCCATGCCATTGTCTGTTTCTTTTTACAGCATATCTTATATCTGGGAATTGTATCTAGTAGAGATGGCCCCAAACCAAAAGCTAGGATCCGGAAACCCTTCCAAACTTTGCTGTAGGGTGGGAATGGACAAAGCTTTAAATCTGAACTGGGATCTGGCTTTTCACAAAAAACAGTGCCCTAACCCCTGTTCTATAAACTCACGCGATTCTACTGTCAACCTAAATTACCCATGTCGTTTCACATGGATAAGAATATCTTTGCTTTCAGTCCTAAACCGCTGTGTACTGTTGCTGCAGGCTATTAAATAGCAGCTGCATTCCACTCTAGGCACTTCATTTCAGCTGTGAATGCAGTGATCCAAGTGTACAGTTTGTTAAGGCACTTTGGGATTTTTCAGGACAAAAAGTGCTATCTAAAATTATTGATCTGTTCTCACATACATCTTGAGCCATGCAGGTCACGGACCCAGATCTTTATGTTTTACCATCACCTTAACCAGTAGGACTACATTATGCAGACAAAGGAACGAAACAGTATGAAATATGACTGGTAGTTACCTCTCACCATCCAGCAATGATCTGTTCATAACTAGCTTGTAATCAGACCTCACTATTTCAAAAAAGACCCACAATTTTTCTCTTGTCAAAACCTGAGCAGGGTTGGGTGAGGAGCAGTTAAAAACTTCCTTGTTCCATCCTACTACAAGGAAATGGAACAAGGGCTATAACAAGTGCCAGGATTCTGAGGACATCACACCAGTTGAACCAAGCTTTTTTCTCAGGATTGTCATTCAGGATCCCGAGAGAGTGGTCTCATAGTGGACAGCTCTCTAAATCTCCTTGCTCTCTCCGTCTCTCTGACACATGATTTTGAAGAGCTAAAATATTGGAGCTATTGCTCTCAGTGCTTCTTGTAGTTACACAGGATTCCAGAGGAGGGCAGACAGTTCCAAGGGAAGAGTTTACACTTTATATGAGACTGAGAGACAAGGTGGGTGAGGTAATATCTTTTATTGGGCCAACTTCTGTTGGTCAGAGAAACAAGCTTTCGAGCCACACAGAGCTCTTCTTCATGATCAGATGAGCACGTTTACTTGCAAAATTGAAACTCATGAGTTATCTTCTCAGTGTAACAGAATCACATGGAAGGGATCACTTTTTCTGGGGAAGGCATTACTTCTTCCCAGGAAGATGACAGTAGCATAAAAGTTGGGGAAGTTTGGAGATGGATCTGAATTCTGTGTGAAAATCCAGCCAGTTCTCCTTCCCCTACCCTGCAAAAATTGCCACCCAGTTGGAAAATTCTCCAAAGCTCCAGTAAGTTATTGTGACAGGTGAAACTGACAATTCTGGGCAGTGAGCAGTTTCTTGAGGAAGGTTTTCTCCAGTGCTTTAACAGAGAGCACAGCACTGTATGGAGAGGGCAGCCTCTCCTAATGCTCAGTCGTCTTTAAAAATCAGCTCAAGCGGCAGAGTGCAGATCTGGATTTTGAACAACTCAGAATTTTGGGGTGTTCAGACTCAAAGTATTGGTTTGGGTCTGTCTCTAAAACAGTTGGAATATCCTGACACTTACCAGCAATAGTCATATTTTGTTGTGTGTTTGTTTCATGTTAAAGTACAAATGTCTCAGGGGAACTTCTACATGAGCTAAAATCCAACATCAACTCTAGTTAGTATTATAAGAATGAACAAACCTACTTTATGACAAAATTTATAACATCATAGGACACTAACCTAGGGCCTGATCCTACTTAGCAGAGGGTGAGCATTAATTTAAAGGGGCATCTGTTGTTTGATGCATTCTGTTCAGATTCTGGTAGGGAATTATTAAAAAAAACATTAGATCTGCTGAAAAGTAGAATATGTTTTCAAACAACATTCCTGCAAAGGTTCATTCACTGTGATGTAACAATCTGATTTTATACTATGAATAAAAACACTGGGCGGTGCCACCTCTAAAAAATAACTGTCAGTGTTTTTTCATACCATTGTCCTTCATTTCATGCTATTCTTCAAAGCCTGTCTGTGTAACTCCTGCAGATTTCAGTGTGCTTGCAGGATTGGCCCTCTAATCCTAACCATACTGATGAAAACACCTTATGTGTGTTTGTCTCATTGTCTTTTAGACTGTAATCTCCTGGGGTGGAGGTGGAGAGCGCTATGTTCTCTCTTTTATTTGGAAAGTTCCTAGCTAATCATGGGCACTACCAAAAACAAATAATAAATGCACTGAAGTGTAGCAGGTTACTACACAAAGGGAGGTTGAATTATCTTTTTCCTAGTGATAGTAACTTTTGTTCATTGACGATGAACTTTAAATGTGAATTATTAGTGAGTTAGGAGTAATAATGAGGTATTAATCCAATTCTATGATTCTATGATTAAAACAATGAAGTAATTAGTCTGCACTAGGTAGGCCCTGACTGGACCTTGGCATTCAACTCTTGGCACCACATTAAAGAAAAAAGGTTTGCTCTGAAGAGATGAGAGGCAAAATTATCAGTGGTTCGAAAAATATAGTGGCAGGAACAGTTGCAAAATCTAGGCATGTTCAGTTTAGGCCTTGTCTTTGCTGCAGGCTTAACTAGAATTAAGGAGAAAACTCACTGTTAAACATGCTCCACTCTCCCACATCCACAAGCCTCTATTTGTACCACATGGCAAGGCACCCACCATGCCCTGAGGTGAGTGAGCTTGTTCCATATATTGCTAACCTGAGATATCTGCAGGGAAAATGCAACCACAGCCAGTCACAAAAATAGATACTTCATGGTCCTTCAGTTGCTTCCCCACAAGCCTCTTGGGCACCCACTCCTGTGTATTATCTTTGCCATCTGCCTGTGGTCTGACCCCTGACTGGAAGTGGTCTGCCTTCATAGGCCTCTGCTCACCATCCTCTAGCTCCATCCATCTCCAGTGTTTAATACAGCAGAACAGTGCCTACTCAGAAGCCCATGTATCAGTGTGCAGTCACCTCGCAGGAGAATCAGACCAGAATGTTGATACAGCTCTGGGCTGAAGCATCCAAAACTATGACTTCTAACTCCTCAAAGAAGAACCTCAGACTGTATGATGGGTATATCTCAGCAGCTGCTGGCTGATGAAATGGACCAGACAGCAGTGCAGGGAGAATATAAAGGGGCTCAAGGTGTGGTACCAGAAGGCCAGTCCAGGACTACCTGACAGCATGTTTATTTCATGAGGAACTGGACCATGTTCTGAGAAGCATGTCATGTATAGAGCCTGATTTCAGCATGGACTTAGCTGTGGAGCTAGAATGGGTGTATGTTTAGAACTCAGATGTCTGAGAAGACATGCTCCACCCCACTAGACAGCTCTAAAAGGGTGGGTGGCTAATGACACTAGGTTCAGAGATGATCTCAACCATGAATCACAGGAACTCTTTCCTGATCCGGTCCAGGAAGAGCACAGTGGAGTGGAAAGGGGTAGCAGATCGCACTCACTACCACGGCGCCTCCTGCTGGTCAGTCTGGGAATTAGCTCAATTCCAGCTCCGGAGTGCCCCCTGCTGGCAGTCTCTCACCTACCTCAGGCCCCTGTGTCCCTCCTGGACCCTAGTGCCCTTTACCTCAGGGTTCTGTCTGAGCATTACCCTCACTCTCTGCGTCTCCCCTCCCAGGGGAACCCCCCACTCTCTAGGCCCACCTTGCCTCAGTGGCTACTGCCAGTCGTGATCTAGCCCCCTTTCACTGGGGCAAACTTCAGTCTGTAATGGCCACTCATCACTGGCAAGGGGGTTGGACCAGCTGCCTCTGCCTATCCCCGGGCTGCACCTCCTAGCCCCAGTACCTGTGTAGGCCTTTATCAAGGCCTCAGCCTGGGGAGTTGCTGGGCTGGAGCACCCCAGCTCCTCTTGCCTTCCCCAGCCCTGCTCTGCTCTGCTTCAGGTACCCTATCCCCAGGCAGCTAGGTCCTTCTCCCTCCAAGTCTGGAGAGAGACTCACTCAGTTCCTGGCTCACAGCCCTTTTATAGGGCCAGCTATGGCCTGCTTGGGCATGGCCCCAGCTGTGGCTGCTTCCCCAATCAGCCTAGCTTTTTCCCCACTGCAAAAGGCATCACACAGAAGAACTAGGAGAGGACTCAGTCTCTCTGCCAAGTAAGATGGGCACAGCCACCTCTGTTGTTATGAAGGATATTACAAAATATTTGGGTGGGTTTTACCTCTAATCCTAGCTGCTGCTTCAGCTGGGGGCAAATGCTGTCATTACACTTGTCCATCCATCCATCCTGACTATGCTGTTTAAAATGGTGTGCAAGTGGATTAAAACCCATCTGCAAACCAGCATCTTATAGCAGCTGAATGCAATATATTTTCTTAATGAAAAAACATTCATATGAAAGTAAAAAGCTTCTTGGCTGTACCTAAGTCCAGGCAAAATGTAGCTTGCCAGAACACACTACAATCCAAATATACCTGCATGTTAAGGCACATTCCCACTAGCATAGAAGTCATTTTATTGCTGATCTGCCTTTTGGTCCGTTCCTGGAGATTTTTTCCCCCCTGCTCAGTAAATATTACAGGCAGCCTCTGAGATTCCTTGGTAAAGCAAGCCTCCTTCTGCCACCATTATAACTTGCAATCCCTGTCCAGTCACTTATAAGTTCATCTGTCACAAGACATAGGAAGATTTCCTTTGTATCTAGAGAAAGTCTTCTCCCTAAGGCCTGGAATAACTGGTCCCTCTTCTATTCTGGAATCTGAAGCAGCATGATGTCTTGTAAGGTTGCAGCTGCCTGAAAGAGGTTTAATATAATCCCCATTGCCATTCTGTCAGCCAGGACATGGTACTCTCTCCCGTGCCCACCCATCCCCCTTTTCCAAAAAGAGTTTTTTGAGAGATTTGGAAAATAAAATCAACTCCTCATTTAATTTCCTGAAAAAAACTCCTTTAGAAAGATTCACAACTTGCAGAAGTTTGTTGGGTGTAAGAATCAGCAAAGAGAATGGCATTCTTTTGAGATAACCGTTGCTACTTTTTAGTTGTGGCTGTGCACACTGAGTATGAATATAGGGAGTCAAGGACACGCACAGCCTTTTCTTTCCTCAGTCAGGACCAAGTGAGACAGAAATGGTCTCATTGAGAGATGGGAGGCCAACTAGGAGACCACTCAGGGTCAGTGACAGGCTTCAGAAATTGAGTTCAACATCATGGAGGACCTGAGATGATGTAATAATGGAGGTGCAAAAGGACTGCTCCATCTGATCAGAAAAATCTATGGAGTTGAAGGAGAAGCAATAAGAAGTTGGAAGAAAAATAAAAAAGGAGAATAAGGAGTCTGAGGAGAAGTTGCTGGCAGAGTTTCTCCACCATGATTGTGATATGAGAGAGCAAGACATAGAGTTTCAAAGGGACATATTTGAGAGACTATTTGGGCCCATGAGCCATGGGGGTGAATCCAGATAGTAGGATCTCTTTGTTGGAACAGTCCAGACTTCCAGAAGATCATGGATCCTTATGCATCCAATGTAGGTGTCCATGAATATGTTGCAGTGGTCTACGAGGATCTGCATAATGAAGGAGTAGTATCCTTTCCTGTTAATGTATTTAATTCCTTGACATGGTGAGCATAGGATGGGTATATATGAGCCCCATCAATCATGCTACATAGCTTGGGAATCACATCTGTTCAAACCCCAAAATTATTTCAGGATTATTTCCATTTTTTTCCACCCTAGGAGAAAACACAGCATTAATTGCCTTGCAAACCTCCATCACCATGGATACATCGACTATGAACTGATTACTGGCAGATCTGTAACAGTCTGGGGTTGCCAACTTCCACAGAGTGGTAGCAACACACTTCTGGATCGTTATTGGCTGCCACTTTTGCATCTGGAAGTTCTGCTGCTCAAGGGCTATGACAGGCTCCTTACATAGATCTAAAGAGAGTGGCTTTTCTTATGCAAAAGTTCTGGCCCCACTGCTATGCATCTCATGTTTCCATCACAATGTAGTCCCACTACTGTGTGCTTGTGCTCCTGGTTCAGAAGAGGTGGTCTGCGCTGGGAGCATCTGCCATGGGAAACTGCATCTGCTCAGTCATATTCATGGTCCCCATCTCCTATTGTTGTGCTTCTGCTGCCTCCATCTTCTCCAGTCTAAAAGCAGCCTCTGAAACACCTTCCACTATCTCTTGGCAGAAGCTTCCATGAAAGCACAAAAAAAGAATCATTGCCCTTCATAAAAAGCTGCAGCTGTTGGTCTGGGTTATTGGGGCAAGCAGGAACCATTCCTTTGACACATAACAGCATACCACCACACCAGTTGGGTCCTGCCAGGAAATGAATTTCCTGTACCTAGTTTATTTTTCTCTCTCAATCCCCTGACTGGGCAGGCAAGTTGCCCCACAACACCCTGTGAATGCGAACAGAGAGTGATATAGCAAGTTGTAGCACTATGAATCTCAGGAGATGCACCCAGATAGCTGTATTGCCTATCCCAGCCACATATAGCACCAGGGTGGATGAAAGATCCTAACAGCAGAGTGCTTATATCGACTGTATGGTTATGTTAAAGTCAGCTATGCAACTGCATATTGACTAACCCACAATCACTCAACCAGTGAGTACCTAGCCTTAGACAGACTGAAAATATACTGAGGGCAAACTTGATAATTGCCTACACGTACATTAATGAACGTTAAAGCTACACAACAGGACCTCACAGCTAGCTGTCAGACCTGGGCACAAGACATCTTATTATCTTTTAAGAACCGGAGTCGTCCACATTGTATGTTGGAGGACAGAGGGTTGGAGCATGAAGGGTTTCTTGTTCTTGATCTGGGATCTGTATTCAACCATGCTGCTGTGTTTTGATGAGTTCTGTTTTTAGTTTTCTTCTTGTTATGGTGCCCTGACAACTCCAGGCCCTGGGCAGCCAGAAACTGAAAGATATAAGAATACGGACAGGAACCAATTATTTCCCCTCTCTAACAAGGTCAGGAAATGGTAATTAAAATAAACTTCAGTTAGAAAAATGGCATTTACTTATTAGAAAATACTTAAGAACAATTATGCCTGTTGGAAAAACCTGCCAAGGTAGAAACACCATTCACTTGAGCTAATCAAGGCTAAGACTGCACCCTCAATGTCAGAGCCAGCTCAGACAGAACCCCTGGTTGCAAGGGGTTGTGAGCTGGGGAGGAGGTCACTCACAGGGAGACAGCATGCACATGCTCCTCACTCCTCCAAGTCCCATACCACCACAGTGTGAGGAAGCTGAGCCTGTGCTAACACCTCCTGGACCCCAAGTCTGCTTGTTCCCAGACCCTGTCTAGACTCTAGACCAGGCCTAAGAAAGTCTCCACCCCACACCAGTGAGAAGCAAGGCAGGCTAGAAGGAAGTGGCTGCAGGGAAGGAGATAATTTGATGTTTTACTTTAGGAAGTAGTGGTGAGAATCAGGGTCCTTTCCTCAATGGCTCCCTGTTGCCTTACTTTCTCCCTACTGGGATTTCTTTTGTGCCCTTCCCAGCTACTTCCTCCTTTTCTTCCTCTCCTTTACAGGCATTCTCCAGGCTCCTCCCCACCCTTACCAGCTGTTGCTGCTTCCTCTGGCTCACTCCCATTTTGGCCACTTCATACTGAACCTGATATGAAGCTCTTCAGGAATCACTATTTTCATGCTACCTGCTGCTTTCTGTTCCTGTCCCAGAGCTCCCCTCCCTTCAGGCAGCCTCACCTCAATCATGTCTGCCCTTTTTCCCAGCCTGCCCTGCACCCTCTCTCTTCCCCAGTCACAGGCAACCTGACCTAACCTGTGGAAGTTATGTGTTTTCGTTAAATAAATAAGACACTATTTGAATTATAAAATGGGAGGATGGGGTAAGAACCATTTCTTAATAGGACCCCAAATTAGGTGGTCTCCAAGGATATACTTGAACTGGCTCTGTGCTCCTTATTTAGGGATACAGAACTCTGTTCTGCCATGAGGCAGGTGAGATGACTGGATAACCTACTGGAGCCCCATGCAAAAGGACCCTAACTGTGCTGATTCCCCCGCAACAGGAAGGTGCATCCTCTATGAAGAGCATACAACTCAGCCTTTAGTTAGAAGTCTGGTTAGTGGAGACATTCAGCACAGGAATGCGGGCTTGATATCATTTTCATTTCACCCTGAGGATTAAATTTTAGTGTCTTATGTAGCACAGACCACAAAATTCCTGAGCATCCACCCCAGGGGATCTCTAAAGGACCATTCATCTTGGCAATTTATCCGAGAATAAATGCAATATTGGATATGAGCTACTAAGTGCATCCAGTGGCATATTTCGAAGCATTGTATAGAATTCTACCACCAGTATTTCATAGCATAAAAGCACCCAGAGCAAACAGACTGGGTGTATGCTGACTAGCTTTCTGAACTCGCATCCCTTCTCTTTGTTTTACATTCTCTATGTCATCCTGTTCTTCAATTGAATAAGCAGGCCACATTTTGCCTCCCGTTCATTTTCTTTTCCCTTTGGTTGAATTGCTGATTTGGAGCCAAAGGTTTGTGTTGTGCAGGTGACAATTTTAGCGTGCCTATTTTGTGTGGGGGGTTTAAAGGGGTTTTTTCTAACAAAGACACCAATTTAGATTCCATCCACACTACAAATGCAATCAATGTCAGCAGACCTGAATAACAAAAGTAGTTCAGTGTACCCGCTTTTCCTGAGCTTCAGCATGATTCTTACAATAGAGGTCATAAAACTACACTTGCAGAAGGTTGAACTGTGCTTTTAAACCATGTTGGGGGCGCTCCACAGGTTTGGGGCTGAGGTGGTTGGGAGGAGGGAACCCTGTGAAAGAGAGGTGGTGAGGAGTTCAGTGTTTTTGTGGCAGGACGGGTGCTGCAGTGGGATGGAGCAGGGGCAAGTGGGG